>NW_016107338.1:3058611-3114018 GCF_001604975.1 Cebus imitator
AAAAAAAAAAAAAAAAAAAAAAAAAGTATTGCTAAGTCTAATTTTACTTAATGCAAACGTTTAAAAAGTAGTTATTAGAATATATGTATATTAGCAATTTGGAGCAGCAGGGAGGTAAACGTGAAGTTTCTCATTATTGGCAAAAGAGATTTAATACATTATTTTTAAAATTGTTGGAAGAATATTGGTTCGATTACATAGAAAATTGTTGTATTAGTTCAGGCTGCTGTGACAAAGGGCCAGAGACTGGGTAGGTCAGACACCAAACATTTATTTTTCACAGTTCTGGAGACTCAAAGTCCAGGACCAGGATGCCAGTGTGGTTGGGTTCTGGTGAGGGCCATTTTCCAGGCTGTAGACTAGCAGTTTCTCCTTGTATCTCCGCAGAGTGGAAAGATGGTGAGAGAGTTCTTGCTATCTTTTATAAGGCACTAGTCCCATTCATGAGGGCTCCACACTCATAACCGAACTTCATCCCGAATTAGGAGGTCCCACCTTCTAATACAATCACATTGGAGATTAGGGGAGACATAAGCATTCAGTCCACAGCAATTGTGAACTTAGAGATGGTTTGTAAGAACATTAAAGATAATCTTTATTAAAAGGGTCTATATCTTCCAAATCATTAAAGAGAAAAATAACAATAGGAATTCGGCTAAGATGGAGTAGAAAACTAAATTTACCATCCTGCCTACAATAACAACAACAAAATGAATAATATTTATGAAACGATGGTCTTCAAACCACTTCACATCCAGCAGTAAAGAACAATGATCCTGGAGAGCTGAGAAATACATGAAGTGACCCCTAAGATTATCTCAGCTTACTGCCTTAATAGAATTTCTAGGCCATGGCACAGGAAAGGTGAATCCAGGCAGAGCTGGGCAAACTCAGTTAAGGAGCTGGAGCTGAGAGTCCTGGGAGAACAAGCTAGCTAGAGTTTGCAAGATAGAGTAGCAGAAAGGAGAGACCATATGTAGATGCAGATGGGCACCTTTGAGTGTTCAGATGAATACCAGTGAGCACATGTATGTGAGGAAACTGCCCAAGACTAAAAACCAACACAAAACAGCCTACCCAAAGGATTAGAAGTAACAGTCTCCAGTACCAGCGTGGGGTCAGGAATAGTGTCCGTCCCTTCCAGCCTGACTGAAAAACCTCATGATTCACTGGATGAATCATTGGATGGAGTGCACTTGAGAGAACTCTGTCTTGCCTCAGTAGTGGGAAATAATTAGCACTAGAATAAAGACTGCTTTGGTCCTGTCTAGCAAATCTTAAACATAAGACCTGAAAGGAACAAACTGTTTCTAAATAACTGCATGCCAGAACTAAGGTCAATGTTATTGACAATAATACAGAAATATCTAGCACCCAACAAGAAAAATTTACAACATTTGGTATCTAATGAGATTACCAGACATGCAAAGATACAGGAAAATGTGATTAATCATGAAGACAAAATAGATATCAATCAACGCTGACCCAGAACTAATTCAGATGTTGGATTTGGCAGACATATTAGTATAGCTGTATTCTGTATGTTCAAAAAATTAGAGACATGGAAGATATTTTAAAAAAAACACAAATCAGACTTCTGGAGATGGAAACTATAATATGTGAGATGAAAAGCACACTCAATGGATTTAACAGCAGATTAAACATTGTGGAAGAAAAGGTTAGTGAACTTGAAGACACAGCAATAGAAACTATCTAAAAGGAAACACACAGAGAAAGAGAATTTTAAAAATTAACAGAGCATCAGTGAGTTATTGGACAATTTCAAGCAACATAATATATGTGTGTTTTCAGTTTCTGAAAGAAGAAGGCAGGAAAAATATTTGAAGAAATAACGGCCAACATTTCCCCAAATTTCATTAAAATTATAAATCCACAGGATCCAGGAAACTCAAACCAAGCAGAAGAAACATGAACATAATTACACCAAGGCACATCATTAACAAATTGCTCAAAACTGGTGATGATGAGAAAATGTTAAAAGCAACCAAAAGAAAAAAAACTATATACAGAGCAACAACGAAGATAAAAGCAGATTTCTTATCAAAAACACTGCAAGTAAGAAGGCAATAGAATGACACCTTTAAAGTACTGAAAAAAGAAACTGTCAATGTAGAATTCCATGCCCAGTACAAATCTCTTTCAAAAGTGAAGATGATTATACAGCTGGGCTTTTAACAGCAACAACAAAAATGTGAAGATGAAATACTTTTTCAGATTTACAAAGGCTGAAAAAAAAATCCATCAGAAGAAGAATGCTTCAAGAAATGTTAATGTTCTTCACGTAGAAGGAGAATATCCAATGGAAATGTGAATCTGCAGATAGGAGGAAGAACACCAGAAATGGCAACTACAGGAGGAAAGATGAAAGAGTTGGGGTTATTTAAATTTCTCTCCCTCCTTTTTTTCTTTTTTTTTGACAGAGTCTCACTCTGTCACCTAGGCTGGAATGCAATAGCACCATCATGGCTCAGTGCAGCCTCAAACTCCTGGGCTCAAGAGATCCTTCCACCTAAGCCTCCTAAGACTACAGGTGCACACCACCACACATGGCCAATTTTTATATATTTTTTTTGTAAAGACAGCATCCCACTATGCTGCCTAAGCTGATTTTGAATTCCTGGGCTCAAGTGATCCTCCTACCTTGGCATCCCAAAGTGCTGGGGTTACAGGCGTAACCCACTCTAAATTTCTTTAAAGGACAACTGACTGTATAAACAAAAATTACATTGGGGTATGGGTTTTATAACTTGTAAAAACAAAACATTTGACAACAATAGCACAAATATTGAGGGAGGGAAATTGAAGTATACTACTGCAATGTTCTTCTGCTATACATGAAGTAACATCAGTTGACGGTGAAGGTATGTTGTGTAAGTTAAAGATATAAATCCTATAAACCCTAAAATTGTCAATAAAATTATAGAACAGTTACAGCAAAGTTTTTCATACTCAGCACTATTACTATTTAGGGCTAAATATTTCAGACTGGGAAAAAATATTTGCAAAGCATATATCTGGTAAAGAATTTGTATCCAGAATGTATAATGAACTCTGAACACAGGATACTCAATAATATTACAATAAAAACCCAATTAAAATGGCATAAGATTTTAATATACACTTTACTAAAGAAGACAGATGAATAGCAAATAAGCACATGAAAAGATTATCAAATGAAAATGAAAGCCACGTGGGATACCACTATCCACCCATTAGAATGGCTAAACTTAAGAGCAAAGACTATATTAAGTATTGGTGAGGATGTGGGGAAACTGGAAGTCTCACACACATGATAAGTAATACACTGATGGTAATGTAGACAGTACAACTTTGGAAAATAGTTTACCAGTTTCTTAAAAAAATTAAGCCTATACCTACTAAATAATCAGCCCTTCCACTTGCAGGTATTTACCCAATAGAAATAAAAGCATATGTTCATACATAGACTTGTGCACAAATGTTCATAGCAATTTTATTTGTGATAGCTAAAAACTTGAAGTGACTCAAATTCCCATCAACTGGTGAATGAACTGTGATATATCTATACGTTGGAATAACATTCCGCAATAAAAGGAATACATTCTTGAGCATGTTACAATGTAGATGAATCTCAGAATAGTAATGCTCAGAGAAAGAAGACAAAAGTGTATACTGTGTGATTCTATTTACATAAAATCCTAGAAAATGTAGACTAATCTAGGGTGACAGAAAATAGATCAGTGATGACAGGGGTGAGTGTCCTGTGGGGCAGAGGGATTCCTAAGGGGCACGGGGAAGCCTTTGGGGGCGGAAGATGTGCATTACCTGTGGTGATAGTTTCATGGGTGTATACATGTATCAGAAATTGTTATATGCATTTATATACATAAATATATGCCATTTATCACATGCCAACTGTACCTCCATAAAGTTCTTAAAATTTATACACTGAAAGTCACAAAAAAAGGGCGAAAAAGCAAGGGAACATTTTAAAAATGAAAAGTAGTACAGCAAATAGAAGTATCACGGGGCCAGATGCAGTGGCTCACCCCTGTAATCCCAGCACTTTGGGAGGCTGAGGCAGGAGGATCGCTTGAGGTCAGGAGTTCGAGATCAGCCTGGCCAACATGATGAAATCCTGTCTCTACTAAAAATACAAAATAAATAAATAAATAAACAAACACACACAATACAAAATACAAAATTAGCTGGGCTTCCTGGTATGCTCCTGTAATCCCAGCTACTTGGGAGGCTGAGGCAGGAGAATCACTCGAACCTGGGAGGCAGAGGTTGCAGTGAGCCAAGATGGTGCCATTGCATAAGAGCAAAACTCCATCTCAAAAAAGTGTAACTAAATCTATGTTTTCAGCATAAATATGAATGAACTAAACTATTACCATTTTTAAGGGAGGCAGATTGGTTCAAAAAATGAAATCCATTGTCTGCTTTACAAAAGATACATATCAAATAGCAGAAATATAAATGATAAATGAATGTGCAAAGAAACAAGCAAATGTAAAGGAAGGAAGCACAGGAGATGTTATATGAAGATGTCAAATATCAGGGTCAAATGTTTAGTATAAATAGTATAAGGACCTGGTTTACACAAAAAACCCAATCCACAGTGAAGAGATCACAGTAAAAAACTTTTTCTGTGTTGAGTAACAGACTGTACACTGCAATAGTAACATTGTATTTAAATGTATTTAAATATGTAAAGCAAAAACAGCTGGGGGAATCTCAGTTGTTTTTTCTGCTAAACAGATTACCTAGGACTGGGTCATTTACAATGAAGGCAAATATATTTCTCTCACATCTAGAAGCTGGGAAGTCCAAGGTCAAGGCACCAGCATTTGGTGAAGACTTCTTTCTGCGTCATCCCGTGGCAGAAGACGGAAGGGCAAGAGAGGGTGAGAGAGAAAAGGGCGTCTTTCTTTACCCTTTTATAGCAAAACTGTTCCCATGATAGCAACACTAATCCATTTCAGACAGTGGAGTCCTCATGGCCAAATTACCTCTTAAAGATTCCACCTCTTAATACTGCTACAATGGCAATTAAATTTCAACATGAGTTTGGAAGGGATATTCAAACCATAGCAGTGTATGAAGAAAAACAGACAAATGACAATTATAGCCAGGAGATTTTAACATGTCTCTCTCTCCCTCATAATTAACACAAGAAATATATGCATATATGAATATAGACTATGAATTTAGACTATATATTCATATGCATGGATATATGTATATGAATATAGAGGATTTGAAGAATGTAACAATAAAATCATCTTGATTTAATAGATGCATATATATCCTCTAAGCAGAATGCACATTCTTTTTAAATGGCCATGGGATAGTTACAACATGATACACCAGGACATGAGAAACCTCCTTGCCTTGACACCCTCCTCATACCTAAGACGGGTCAACCTCCTACTGCCGCTACCAACGATGCCCACCAGGGGACGACATTTCCTTTCTCTCCTTCCTCTGCAGAAACTGTTCCAAGCAGGACGCCTTCCTTTTTTTGGCAAGCAGTCCCCAGCAGTACCATAACAAACCTTGGTCTCTTCTTGTCACCAGCAAAGGGATGAAAGGTAAGTGGTGAGTCTCCTTACATTCAAGACCTTAGAACTCAAGTGGCCTTGTGTGCACACATGTGGACACCCAGAGCGCATGCGCAGGCTCCATCCATACCCCCAGGCAAATGGCTGCCTTCTGGACACCCTGTGAGTCCCTGGGAAAATGAACTATGGGAAGAACCTGTGTGAACCCTAGAAGACGGCTGCGACTGTTTGGGCAGGGAATTTGGGGTCCCGGATCGCCAGGACACGGGGTAGTACCAGGTGAGCGCGTCTCCTTGGCCTTGGTGACTCCACCCTCATTAAAGGTGTGGCCAAAGAAAGGGTCAGGCAGGGCCCTCTGAGGCGCAGAACCCAAGCTCCCTTTATTGGGGTCCAAGGTCAGTATCACTGTCTGAAGTCCCAAGGAGAGGTCAGGAAACAGTGGTGACTCTCTGTGAAGTTCTTGAGAAGGCAGTGCAATATCCTTATTCCCATTCATTAAAAAACAAAACCTGGCCAGGTGCAGTGGCTCACGCCTGTAATCCCAGCACTTTGGGAGGCCAAGGTGGGCAGATCACGAGGTCAAGAGATTGAGACCATCCTGGCCAACACAGTGAAACCCCGTCTCTACTAAAATTTAAAAATTAGCTGGGCATGGTGGCCCATGCCTAAAGTCTCAGCTACTCGGGAGGCTGAGGTAGGAGAATTGCTTGAAGCCGGGAGGCGGAGGTTGCAGTGAGCCGAGATCGGGCCACTGCACTCCAGCCTGGCACCTGGCTAAAGAGTGAGGCTCTGTCTCACAAAACAAACCTGACCACAGGCTTGAATGAGAGATGTTTTGTTATAAACAAGGCAAGACAAACACTTGCCAAGATCTGTCTAAGACACTGGTTGATTTGTCAGGTTAATGAGGGCTGGAAGAAGCAAGGCCTCCTTTTGCCTTCACTGGGGTCTAAAGGCTGCAAGAATTTCCTCATGGTGATACTGACATGCAGTGACACCAGGAACCCTCTCGTGGTGTTAAAATCTTAATGGTGAGCCGTGGTAGTGCTCTCCCTCCCATTCTTGGGTACTAGGGCATGATACATACGGGCAGGAAGTGTGCTGGCCTGTTGTTAGGTCACTGTCACTCTGGCTTTCCCCCTTGTAGGGCTAGAAAATGGACTTTATCAGATCACCCAGAGGTGATCCAGCTGAGGATGACAATTTATTTTCCACAGATTGCATTTTTGGGTGGCTACTTCCTGATGACATTTAGGGAGGCACCTTCTTTGTATCTGTTAGCCGTCTCCCAAACACTGCCACTCCTGGGAGAATGCCATAGGTCTCGAATCCCAGCCTCTGTGTGACAGTTCTCGTCGTTGTCACTATAGGAAGCAGTACTTGTTGACCTGGCCTTTTGCTCTGGGCTTTATCCTAGCTGTATTGTCTATAATATTACCCATAATATCACCCCATGAGCCAGTTTGGGGGCAGATGGGATCATGTCTCTTACTTTCTTTCCACCGACTGTTCAGGCTCCACACAGCCACAGTGGCAGAACAAGAAGCTCTTCCCTCTCGCATCTAGAGTCGTCCTAATACCCAGGGGGTGATTGAGTCCAAACTCAGCTCACAGCAGCCTGGGGCTGAGGTCTCTGCCACTTGTAGGCTTTGTGGCCCCTGTTGTCCTAAGGGGATGCTGCCTCCATCGTCACCCCAGGGCACTATCCCAGCATCGTGGTGCTGTTTTCTCTCTCAGCCCCCAGCTGTCCTTGACGGAGATGAGACCTAGCGGCTGTTTTCCTGGATAAGAAGGCAAACACCTCTGAGCCTCAGGGTACTCTTCTTCCTCCTGTAGCTCCAGGACCTCGCAAAGTGCCTTGGCTCATGCAGGGTAGAGGCTCAGACGTTTATAGAACTAATTCAGAGCAATAGAACATTAGAGCTGGAAGAAGTTGTTGGGATCACATAGTTCACTGCTCCTCCTCCATTCTATGGATGAAGATACTGAAGTGCAGAGGTGAAGAAGCTTGCCCAAGGTCTCACTACTGCTTAGTGATAGAGCCAGGGCTAGACACTGGGGGTCCTGACTGCTGGAGGCTTTTAACCTATTGGGATCAAGAAGGTGCCAAGAGCTAGACTATCCCTCCAGGAAAATGCACACAGACGCAAAACCTTGTATATATGCTTCTGGCTAAAGAACCTGCCTGCGTTTTGGTACCGCCATCTGCTGGCCTGTCTTGGGCATGTTATACAATGAGAGGGCAGGTGAGTGGGGCTCTGGAGCCAGGCTGCTTGGATTCAGGTCTCATCTCTGCCACTGCTAGCTGTGTGGTTATTTGATGCCCTCATCTGTGGATGGCTCACGGCTGTAATCCCAGCACTTTAGGAGGTCGAGGTGGGCAGGTCACCTGAGGTCAGGAGTTCAAGACCAGCCTGGCCAACATGGCAAAACTCTGTCTCTATTTAAAATACAACAATTAGCTGGGTGTGGTGGCCGGCACCTGTAGTCCTAGCTACTTGGGAGGCTGAGGCAGGAGAATCGCTTGAATCTGGGAAGCAGAGGCTTCAGTGAGCCAAGATCACACCACTGCACTCTAGCCTGGGTGACAGAGTGAGACTCTGCCTCAAAAAAACAAACAAAAACCAGTAGTGATGCCCAGCTCTTTCGATTGTTGTAAACATGCAACAATTTGATCTGTTTAAAGCTCCTAGACTGGGTATGGTGACCTGTAATCCCAGCACTTCGTGAGGCCAAGCTGGGTGGATCACTTGAGGTCAGGAGCTCTAGACTAACCTGGCCAACATGGTGAAACCTCATCTCTACTAAAAAAAAAAAAAATTAGCTGGGTATGATGGCCAGCACCTGTGGTCCCAGCTACTCTGGAAGCTGATGTTGAAAGCTGACCTGAGCCCGGGAGGTTGAGGCTGCAGTGAGCCAAGATCGCACTACCGCACTCCAGCCTGCGGAGTCCAGCAAGACCCTGTCTAAAATAAATCAATAAGACTCCTAGGACACAGCAGGGTGTGGAATAAGTGCTCTGTGTCAGCTGTTGTGATTATTGTAACCACCAAATGTGTCCCTAAATGAAGAACAACAAGCAACAACAATTTAAAAAAACGAAAAGGATTTTGAAATCCTGTGATGAATGTTTGATTTCATCTCCTCAAGTTTATACTCCAGCCCTATATGGCAGTCAGAAAACAATGATCGTCTTTTGAGGAAATCTTGTTTTATGTCTTAAATTCTCACTAGCTACATAGACTATTCAATAGACAGTGGTTTCTTTTGCAGAAAGTTGAACAGAAGGGTTAAAAATAACACGCTTCTCTGTCTTCAGGGAGTTGGATCAGGCCCAGTCATTCATGTTTGGAGAATCAGAAGCACCCTCCCAGGCTAGCTGTCCTGCCATGAGGCCTCCTGGGGGCGCTCTTCTCACACAATAATCAACCAGATTTTTCTACATTCTTGCTTCAAATCTTTCTAAATTTAGCCTGGACCACATAGCTAGACCCTGTCTCTTAAAATTTTTTTTTTTTTTTTTTTTTTTTTAGTTAGTCAGGTGTGGTGGCTACACCTGTAGTCCTAGCTATTTGGAGGCTGAGGTGGAGGTCAAGACCAGCCTGACCAACATGGGAAACCCTCTCTCTACAAAAAATAACAAAAATTAGCTGGGCTTGGTGATGCACATCTCTAGTTCCAGCTACTTGGGAGGCTGAGGTGGTGGGAAGACCACTTGAGCTAGGGAGGTCAAGGTTGCAGTGAGCCGAGATCGCGTCACTGCACTCCAGCCTGGGGAACCAAACGAAATCTTATCTCAAAAAAAAGAGAAAGAATTAAAAAACATCCTTCAAGGTTGCCCATTCCCCACTAGGCACACCACTCATTCAACATAACTTGCAAAGATACCTTTTGGATCTGGCCCTAACTGTGCCTCCAGGCTCACCTGCTGGACTTGGGGACACCGTCCCATGTCTTGACCATCCTGTGTTCCTGTGCCTGCCTCACCTACCCCTCACCTGGCCCTTCAGTGCAAGTGTGGTCCCATGGCTCCCCACCAGAAGTGGTGGTCTCACCATCCTCCACCCAGTGTAACCGTGATGCTCAGCCTGGTACCTAGTGAACCTATGTGGAGGGAGAAAGCTCTGAAATCACAGGCACTCCGAGGGGCTGCTTTTCCTGTACAGAGGGCACATGGCCCTGAAGGATGTTCTCTCCTGGCTGGTCATTCACAGGTCCTCAAGCAAGGATCAGGCCATGGTGCTGTGGAATCTTGATGGCATTAATTTGAAGTGCATCATGGTTCATTACAGAAACAATCTTCTTTGCAATAGCAAAAGGAGAAAAGACACTTCTCCCCACCCCCAATTTTTTTTCCACCATCCTCAAGCCCCGGGGAGGCGTAGAAAGCAATACCGCAGAAGAATGTTGTGAAAATTTTCTTCCCACTGTGATTGCTTCCCAGAACTGATGAAGGCTAGAACAGTTTGGCTTTCCTAGGCTGAAGGTTTAAGACGCCATGTGAGGGGTTTGAAAGGAACAAGGTGGCATTTGAGTCCAGGACATTCTACTCTGTTCCTCCCACATCAGCAAGTCCCTAGAAGTCTGAGTCCATCTTGCACAAGCACAAGCAGCAGGGAAGCTGGCCCTGAGATGCCACAGCCTGACCTGGTGTGGAGGGCAGGATGGGCCCAGGCTCTGGTCCCTCGCCTGCCTCTGACTTCCTTGGAAGGCAGGACTTTCAGAAGAATCTCCACTCATTAGACTTTCTTTTCAGCCTATCAGCCCTGCCTTTGCAGCCAGCAGACCTGCATCCATATGCCAGCGTCTCTGCTTACTGGCGAAGTCAATCATTCTTTCAGGCTTTTGGATCTGTCGAATGGGCTCCGCGGCCACCCTGGTCTCCTGAGGTACTGTGTGGACCTCCCGGGATAAGGCCTATGCAGCCATGTGGATACCTGGAGCCAAGTGCTTCCCAAAGGCTCCTATTCATTATTATTATTATTTCCACTTTTAACACAACGAAACCAAAACTCAGGTTAAGGAATTTGCCTAAGAACCATTATATTGACAGGGCTGAGGCTGGAACCCCATGGGACTCCGGGCTCCAGCCCAGGGCTCTTTCCCAGGGGCTGAGATGTCCTGCGCCAGTGACGGCCACACGATTCCTCCTTCATTCAAAGGGAGGAAGGTGTAATGAATGCTTTCAGGTTTCCAGATGCTGAGATGAAAGGAGGCTCTGGGATGTCATTACCCAGCGTGTCTGCCTTATCACTGCCTTTGAAGTTTATTTTGGTGGCAGCACAGGATGGTTTCCCTGCATCTGGTCCCTGTGGCCACTCTGCTGGGCCCTCCACTCGCCTTCAGCCTTGCCAGCCCCTGAGCCTCACCCTTCAGGCCCTCCTCCAGCTGGCAGATGGGGATCCTGGCAGGAAAGCCCACCATCCACATCAGTTTCGAGCAGAGATAGCAGAGGATGGACTGGTAGCCGTCCAACCTCACCCCCATCCCCAAATGGCCCTCTTCATACCAAAGGTGCTGTCCTCCATGTCCTCTCACTGCTTTGCTCTTGAACATTGTGAGACTCCTGGGAGGGGTGGCGTGTTACCACAGAGGTATGGGCCATTGCTTTTTGGACTGGTGCAACTTATGACAATGGAGGGGAGAAGGGTAGGTAACCAGGAAGGAGAAGTGGAGGCCGCAAGACAAGACTCTCCTCCCTCACAATTACAGGGAGGGCTGAATCATTAAAGACATGAATCAGATTGATTTCGTGGCTTTAAAAACAAACACCACAGGACCAGCATGACCCAACAGCCTGTTCTTAGCCACAGAGGCTTATGGTCTCCCTTGAAAAAAAGCAAAGACAGCACATCCCAACTCAAAAGATGGTGTCATCCTAAAGGGTGAGACCATCATCCTTGTTCTTCCATGCGAGAAAGAGACCCATGAGTCTAAGCTCCTGTTTCCCTGTCACTGTGGGCTTGGTTGGGTCATTGTGGCACTTGGAGGGGAGCAGGCCATTGGGCATGGCAGGAGAGGCACAGACTCAAAGTAACAGGGGCAAGGTGAGTGTTATGGGAGCATTCCGTTCCTCCTCCTTTCTCCAAGCTTCCAACGATCACTGGAGCCCCAGGGTAAGAAGGGTGCTGAAGTACAGGAAGCAGAAGAGGACAGTGGCCTCAACACTGTGTCCTCTTAGAGGCAGGGCGAGACTTTCTCTGCCGGAATGCCCTCTATTGTGTCTGAGCTCAGGAGAAGAGAGCGAAACTCAGGAAGTGGGCTGGAGGGATGCCAGGAAGGACATGTTCTCAAATACCTCCCCCACTGCCCTTCATCAAGTTTGAAATTCTGTCTCTCACTTATCATGTATTTCATCTATTTGGTTCTCCATGGAACCTCTGACTTTTTTTTTTGAGACAGAATCTCACTCTGTCACCCAGGCTGGAGTGCAGTGGCACGATCTCGGCTCACTGCAACCTCCGCCTTCCGGATTCAAGCAATTCTTCTGCCGAAGCCTCCCAAGTAACTGGGACTACAGGTGTGTGCCAGCATGCCAGGCTAATTTTTTGTATTTTTAGTAGAGATAGGGTTTCACTGTGTTAGCCAGGATGGTCTCTACCTCCTGACCTGGAACCTCTGATTTTTAAGAGCCCCTTTTAAAGTGCAAACTCACTTTAAGTTTACTTTAAGCTTTTAAAGTTACTTTAAGTGGTTACATTAAAGTGTTCCTATCAGCAAGCTGGAAGAACCATCTTTATAGGGAGGAATGGAGCTAGGCCATTTAACTCAGAGAGAAGGGCAGCAGGCGACCTAGTGGTAAACCTGCCAAGCCAGGAACAGAAAATCTGTTTTCCATACTGTTATAGGTTGAAGATACTATTTGCAAATAAGGTCATTACAGATACAGTCAGTTAAGATGAAGTCATACTGGAGTAGCATAGGCCTTTAATCCAGCATGACTGGTGTCCTTATGAAAAGATGATGTGAAGATACAAAAAGAGAATGCCACGTGAAGTCACGAAGACACCCAGACAAAGAGAGAAGACAGCCACGTGAAAGTGGGGGCAGAGATTGGAGTCAGGCTGCCGTGATCCAAGTAACTCCTGGAGCTACCAGAAGCTGGAAGAGGCAAAGAAGGATCCTCTTGCCCCCTAAAGGTTTTGGAGGGAGCCTGGCCATGCCCACACCTAGATTTTGGACTTCTGATGTTGTGAAGGCACCGTTTGTGGTGCTTTGTTACAGCAGCCGCAGGAAAGGAACATGCCTAGCTCAGCATCTAACTCACCAAATGTTGGCTCCTATCTGAGCTTCTGCAAAACGAGGTGATTGGACTAGGTATGCTAGGTTCCCTCAGCGCTAACAGCCACTTCGGGGTTGTTCTGAGGTTGGGAAAGCAGTTCATTCTTTCAACAAATAATTTTTGGGCATGTTCTGTACTAGGTTCAGAGTGGTGAGCTGGTCTCTGCCCCCAGGGAGGGTATGTTTTTGTCTGTCAAATGGAAGATGAGTGAGCCAGTTAAAAAAGAACTGGGTACAGGAGCCATGCACTGTGGTCTGCGCCTGTTGTCCCTGCTATTCGGGAGACTGAGGCAGGAGGATCCCTGGAGGCCAGAAGTTCAAGGCTATAGTAGTTATGATGTTTGTGCCTATGAGTAGCCACTACACTCTAGCCTGGGCAACATAGCAAGACCCTGTCTCTTAATTAAAAAATAAAATAAAATAAAAATGCTCTTAAAGCTCACTATTATAAGGGGGGGTGGGGGGGGAGAAAAGAACTGATGGAGCCAGAAGGAGCCTGAGTCCCCAGAGCTCTCCCAGAGTAGGTCCCAAGGAGCTAAAAGGCCGTCAACAGGCCAAGGGCTGAACCAGAAAACAGGAGTTGGGGGAAACCTAAAGATTTCCCAACAAGTCAAAAAGGAAATTAGCTACATGATAAATTACAATGGTTGAAGTTCAGGAAGGTGTTTAACTTGCATTTAAGTGTTTTCTGCCTCGTTATAATTTCCTTCCCTGTGAATAACTTTCTTCATCTCCTAGCTATTTGATATGGGCATAATTCTTTGAAATAATAATGTAATTTAAGAAATTCACAGCTACAGAAAAATAGGAGGCTGGGTTTTTGGGTGAAGGGCAGGATTGTCACTATTTTCTAAGCCTTACCGTTGAGCCAGGGCAGCCATGAAGCACCTCTCACTAAGAGAAACTAATTGATTTTTCAAATTGGTTTTTGTTTTTTCAGTGCACACAGTTCCAAACATCAAATTGAGCTAATATAACAAAACCTGATTCCCTGTTCCACCCTTCCCCACCCGACCTGTTCCCCTCCCGGGAGTCTTCCACTTTCAATTGCTTTTTTCCTGGGTTTATGTATCTTTATATTTTTAAATAACATGTATAATCTGTTATCTTTGACTTTATCAATTTGAGATATTGTCTACTGACTTCCTATTATGCTAGATGAGGATCTAGTTCTCTTGCAGCATCATCCCCATTCATCTGCTTCCTGTCCCTGTTCCTTCCCATGCAATTAGATTATAGTTTTTGGTCAGATTAATATTCTCTGTTTATATTACTATGCCTGGACAAATATTATTCACAGCTGAGCATTGTGGTGCACTGTGATTATGTTTCCTTTCTTACCTTTTATCTGTAGTTCATAATTGCCTTCTTTTTTATTTACTCAATTTTCAGTACTTATTGCTAATTTGTCTTGCAACTTCTGAAAGTTTCTCAGACACTTTTCTATAAAGCCAACAACATCAAGCAATTTAACTGTTCTTTTTTTGTTTTTATTTTCTGTTAGGAACATCTCTCATGAAGATTTATCTTCTCCCATCTAGGCTGTTTTTTTTCTAGGCTTGCCAGGCTGCTGTATAGTCTTTCTGGGACTGATTTCTTTTTGCTGCCATCCTTGGCATGACGATGATGATGATTATTATTATTTGCTTTTCTCTTTGAGTTGTATTCTATTTCTTTGATGTTTTCTTCTTTTTAGTTTAATACCTTGTTTTAATGGAGTACCTGCTCCAATAGTCTGATCAGGTCAGAATGATGGTTCAACAGTGATGGGTGTAGTGATGGTCTTCCTCATCATGGCTGTCCCTTGAGGACACTGCTTCAGTCTCAACCAGGTGCCCTGTGCATCATCAGATGTCACTCGGGGATCTTTGTTCACTGTACTCTTGGTGATTTCCTTCACTTCTCTCCTGGGTTGAAATTCATTTTCTTTATCCCATGTCCTTCTCTTTCTTGCTTTACTTCCAACAGCTTCTAATAGTTTCCTGAGAAAGCAGACATGGGAGGCAGATATTTTGAGACTGCGTGTCCAAAGATGTCTTTATTATGCCCTTATACTTCCTTGGTTATTGGCCAACTATAAAATTATAACTTGGAAAAAATTAAATTTGCTAGGTTGGAAAAATTTTTAGTAACTTTTTATAGTGTGGGGGGCATTGCCCCACTGTCTTCTTGCTTTTAGTGTTGCTATTGAGAAGCCCAAAGCTATTCAGATTCCTCCTCCTTTTTATACAGTATAGTTTTTCTCTCTGGAAGATTTAAAATCTTCTTCCATCCTCAAGGTTCTGAAATATCATGATGATATGCCTTCACATGATTTTAGTTTTTAATCAATTTGCAGGATCCTTCCTAAGCTCTTTTAATCTAGAAAGTAATATGAGAATATGAAATTCTCTTCAGCTATTGTTGAAGATTTATTCCCTACAGACTTCTCTGCTCTCCTTTGCAATTCCAACTGGTTGGATTTTGGGTCTGTGGTACTCATCCTCTGATGTTCTTATATTGTCTCTTCTGCTTCCCTTTTCTTTGTCTTTCTGCTCTGTTTTTCAGGAACTTTCTTCCAGTTTAGTTTCCAGTTCTATTGAATTTCTATCATCATATTTTAAAGAGTAAGTAAGGGAACTTTGTTGTTGTTGTTATTGCTTATCAAATGTTTTCTATCTTTTTAAAATAACATCCTGTTCTTCTTTCATTGATGCAATCTCTCCTGTTCTCCAGGAATATTAACAACATTTTTTTTTTTAAGCCTTCTTCTTTCTGCATTGACTGTTTCCTCTAGGTTGCTTTCCACTCTTTATTTGTTTGGGTCTCTTTATTTCACATTAGAGAACTTTGTCAGTGTCTGACAAGCTCTTGGCTGTCTGTTCTTGACTAAGATTGGGGTCTAAAAGTCTGTTCTAAGAAGTTCTGAGTGTATGAAAGCCTTGACAGATTAGAGCTTTGTGGTGGAGTGGTCTCAAGGTTGTGTGTCGTGAACCTCCAATTCAGGATCTTTCTTCTTAGGCTGTTTACATTCCTCAAGACTCTTCTCTTCAGCTTTTGGATCCTGATGTTTTGGGAGATGAATGTGAGAAGTGGACAGGGGTCTTGGAATTCAGTTGTATGTGCTAACTAAGTGTCTTTAGTTTTTTGTGCAGTGCTCAAGCCTTTGTTTCCCCTCTTTACAGAAAAACTCCCAGTTGTCTGAGAGCGTGGGAAAAGGGCAGTTGCCAGGAGTATGGAGTAAGTAAGGGAACTCGGGAATCTAATCACTTCTCAACGGATTTCACTTCCTATTCTCATTTGAGTCCCTGTTCACCCACAGTTCTGGAGGTGCCCAGTGCTGCCCAGCTCTGAGCCCTTTGAGGACTCTGGAATAAATCAAGTTGGTTTTTCACTTTCTCTATAGATGACTTAAGATTTGGCTGCTAATCCAATTACCACTCACACTTCTGCTTTCCAGCTTCAAATATTTTATAGCTGTTCTCTCATTTTCCCTATCCATGTGAGCTTATGTTTTCAGTTTGTCTTTAAATTTCTTTACTAGCAAGAGACATCAGACATATATTCAAATGACATCTTTTTAAAAATTGATTTTTATTTATAATTTTTAATTTTATTTTTAATTGACAAATAATAATTACACATATCTATGGTATAAAATGTGTTAATTTAAATACATGAATACATTGTAGAATGATCACATCAGGCTAGTTGGCATATTAATCACCTCAAATATTTATCAGTCCTTGGTGGCAAGAACATTTAAAATCATCTTTTAGCTGTTTTGAAATATGTATTATTATTATTAACTATAGTCACTGTGCTATGCAGTAGAACACCAGAGCTTATTCTTCTTATCTAACTGAAACTTCGAACACATTGACCAGTATCTCCTCTTTCCCTTTTAACCCTCCCACCTGCCGCCCAGCCTCCAGTAACCACCATTCTACTCTCTTCTATGAGCTTGACTTTTTGATACTCCTCATATAAATGAAATCACATTTGTCTCTCTGTGCCTGGCTGATTTCACTCAAATATCCTCCAGGTTTATCCTTGTTGTCACAAGTGTGACAGAATTTCCTGGGTTATTTTAAGGCTGAAAAGTATTCCATTTACATAATCCCACAATAAAAAATCCATTTGTCCATTAATGAGCGCTTAGGTTGTTTTCATATCTTGGCTATTGAGAATAGTCCTGTGATGAACATGGAGTGCAGATATGTTTTCAATGTATTGATTTCAATTCCTTTGGGTGTATATCCAGGAGTGGAATTGCTGGATCATATGATAATTCTATTTTTAGTTTTTTGAGGAACCTCCACAATTTTCCAAAATGGCTGTATTGATGACATTCCCACCAACAATGCATAAGAGTTCTCTTTTCTCAACATCCTCACCAACACTTGTTATCTTTCCTCTTTTTGATAACAACCAATCTAACAGGTGTGAGGTGATATCTCATCACGGTTAATTTGCATTACTCTTATGACTAGAGATGTTGAACATTTTTGGATATGTCTGTTGTCCATTTAATACTGTCTTTTGAGAAATGTCTATTCAAATTATTCACCCATTTTTAATAGGTTGTTTTCTTGTTATTGAGTTCCTTGTTTATTTTGCATATTAGCCTCTTATTTGATGTACGATTTGAAAATATTTTCACCAGTCTGTGGGTTGCTTTTTCTTTCTATTAATTGATTCCTTTGTCATGTAGAAGCTTTTTAGTTTGATGTAATCCTATTTGTCTGTTTTTGCTTTTGTTGCCTCAATTGGACATCTTAACCTGGAGGTCCTCAAGGCTAATTTTCCAAACACAATGATAGCCAGCATTTATTCACCTGTCACTTAATGCTGAGGTTGCTTTCTGAGAAAAGCAGTATTAGCTAATTTCATTATTGTGCAAAGATGATAGAGTGTGCTTACACAAACCTGAATGGTATAACCTACTACACAGCTATGTTGTATGGCTTCAAATCAATACAGCATGTCACTGTATTGAATACTGTAGGCAATTGTAACATGATGGAAAGTATTTGTGTATTTAAATATATATAAGTGTGGAAAAGTTACAGTAAAAATACTGTATTATAATCTGTTGGTTGACTGAAAAGTTGTTATGTTACACATGCCTGTATTTATTATCAGCAACCCACAGATTGGTGAAAATATTTTCAAATCATACATCAAATAAGAGGCTAATATAAGTGCATCTGACTGCTTTACATATATGAACTGATTGAATTCTCATACCAGTCCTGGTAGATGAGTACTGTTGTTATCAGATGAAACTGAGGCACAGAGAGGTTATGTAACTTGTCTAAGGCCTCCCAACTAGTAAATGGTGGAGCTAGGATTCAAGCCCAGGAATTCAGCACCACATCTGTACACTGCCTAGCCTAAGGAATGTTACTATTCTCTCTTATATTCTAAGGCTTAGTTACCAAAAGACAAAAAGGGATGAGTTTAGGAATCCCTTCAATGGCTCTCTTCTAGTTAAGTGATCTCTTTTTTACCCTGCCTGCTATGTGTCAGGCGCTATGCACAATTCTCATTTAATTCTCACAGCAATCTTAACGTAGTAGGTAGTAATGCGTGCATTATATAGATGAGAATACTGGGGCCAGAGATGTTAAATAACTTGCTGAAGCCTCTTGCAGCAACTTGAAGAGCCAAGATTCAAATTCACATCCATGTAGCTTCAAAGCCAAGGAAGACTCTGAGGTATGCTTAGAATTTTGCAAGGCCTCTGCCAAAAAGGGGAGACCAGAGCATATATTTTCACTCCCTTTCATCATGTCCAAATATTTAGCAAAGTAAATATTTTTGGTTCATTATTTTGATTTTCTTTGTCCAGAGTTCTAATCATGTGTGTGTTGGATCTCTTTTGTCTATATCTCACATCTCTAATTTTCCTCTCTAATCCTTTTTAACATTTTGATATTTCTATTTAATATTGCTTGATTTTCTAATTTCAATATTTTAATTCTCTCGTTTGTCACAATGTTTCTTTTCCTTCATTTCAATCATGGCTTCGTTTATTTCTTTTACTGCTTTTTTGGGTTCTGCCAGTTTACTTTTCATCTTCTCTTGCTGTATTATTGTCTCTTCCCCAGCTCTGGCATCTCTTCTTTGTCCTCTTACTTTAGAAAGATAATTGCCTGTTGCATATATTTTTAATCCATGGTGAAATATTTGTGGTCAAAATTTCATCTGCTCCACGACATTTCCAAGCTCTGTCTTTTGTTTTCCTTGTTTTCTTCTTATCCTTTTCTTTTAGCATTTTTTGTGTAAATTACATGCTGCTTTGTTTTATATTACTCAGCATTGCGGAAAATAAGTTATTTCTGGAACACCTCTTTGAATAAAATTCCTGTGTTAGTGGGGCCAGGGCCATGTTCCAGACTAACTGGAATTTGTGCGTGTACTGGTTTTGCTTTTATCACTTCCCAGCTAATGAAGAAAGACCAGTGTGCCATTTGCTTGTTTGTTTTAATGCAAGAGCTCTTTTTTCCCTCACTGCCAAAGAGATAGACCACTTTCCATTATTATGGCTTATCAGTGTGATTTCTTGTTCTATCTTATTTGTATTTTGGAACCAAACTAGATTAGAAAAACAAGGTTTTGATTTTGCCTGTTAAGGATGCCCTTCATCTTTAAGATAGCGAATTTTGCTGTTTTTTTTCTGAGATCTGTGGCTGTGGCACCATCTCTCTGCAGCACCCTTTCTGTACACAAACACCCCCATCAAGATCCCTGTTTATGGCAGTTCTTCCACTTACCATATAGACTGGTGTTTTAGCTGTGTCTAAGCTTCTTTTAAAATGAAGCTTGCAGTTTTGTGTCTCATTTTCCTTGTTGCTTGTGGTTGAATTCCTGGAAGAGAGAGGGAGAAAGGTAACTTTGAACAACCGTATTCAAACCAGCCATCCTCTGTAATGTCTTTTTCAGACCTGTTGCACAACTTCATATTTACTGAACTCTGGTTAGGTTTGCCATTTATATCTCATTTGTTGCTCATTCTGTTTGTTTCTTTCCCCCTTTTCACTCTTGTTTTTGCAGGTTTTTCCCCAAGAAGCTCCATAGGAGATAAACTTTCTATTAGTCTGGGTTCCCTGAAAAGTAGATTTCAAGTCATGAGTAAAAATAGAGGAAGTTCTGGGTAAGGCTTGGAGAGATATCAGAGCATGATGCAGGTTTGACCCTGAGTGACGGAGAGAGGGAGAGAAGGTTGGGTAGAAGTGTTTTGGATTCCATTCAGTCAAAGGAAAGGTTTGGCAGGGATGTCGGAGAGTCCCCTTTCTCCCAGGAATGGGTTTACATTAGTATCTCTGCTACATTCAGTCTTTGGCTGGGAGCAGCCATGATGCAAATGTGTCCGTGGATTTCGGGCACAAAAGTGGGTCCCACAGTCAGTTACACTACTGTAATCAGAGATCTGCAAAGCTCATTCTCATGGCAACCACACTTTCTTTGCTCTGCATTTCTGAAAATATTTCATTTCAGCCTGACATTTGATTGATAGCTTAGCAGGATACAGAATTCTACGTTCAAAATAATTTCCTTCAGAACCTGGAAAGAGTTGGATCCATTATCTTCCAGAGTCTAGCTGCTGATGAGAAGTTTGATGTCAATCTGACTTTTGATTTTTAAAGAATTTCTGTTTCTCTCCCACACTGGCCACTTTCTCTCCCTCTCTCTCTCCCCTGAGTCTCTCTCTGCTTTTAGATGTACCCTATCTTCAGTGTGCAGAAATGTGTTAAAGAGTGTGTGACTGTCAACACTATGTCAACTTTCTTTTCTTTTTTTTTTTGAGATGGAGTCTCGTTCTTGTCGCCCAGGTTGGAGTGCAGTGGTGTGATCCTGGCTCACTGCAACCTCCGCCTCCCAGGTTCAAGCGATTCTCCTGCCTCGGCATCCCGAGTAGCTGGGATTACAGGCATGCATCACCACCCCGGCTAATTTTTGTAATTTTTTAAGTAGAGACGGGGTTTCTCCATGTTGATCAAGCTAGTCTCGACCTCCTGACCTCAGTTGATCCACCTGCCTTGGCCTCCCAAAGTGCTGGAATTATAGGTGAGAGCCACCGCACCTGGCCACTGTGAAGTTTTTAAGGCTAAAATCTGGTTCTCTTCAG
Organism: Cebus imitator; assembly: GCF_001604975.1. Lineage (NCBI taxonomy): Eukaryota > Metazoa > Chordata > Mammalia > Primates > Cebidae > Cebus > Cebus imitator. The sequence continues at coordinate 3,079,573 of NW_016107338.1, forward strand.
CCCTGGGAAAATTTCTTATATTATTTATTTTATCCACTATCTCTGTTTTCTCACTCTGGAACTTCTATTTGTCAGATAATTGACTTTCTAAATAGATTCTTTTCTCTCTGATTCCATCTCTTTGCCTTATGTTCTGGGAAACTTCTTTGACATTATCCTTCAATTCTATTAATTTTTCCTAATTAATTTTCTTATTATTCCTTTTCAATAGCATTCTGCTCTTGTTTTTGTCCCTATTCATACAACAACTCAAAAATTCTGAGGCCATTAATTAGAGGGTTTTTTAAAAAATGTTTTCCTTTCTTTACTGAGTGACCTATTTCTTTTGGAGTGATTTGTTTTATTTGCATTAGCCTTGTCAATTTATGCTCAGGTGTTTGTCTTCTCTCTGATGATTGGCTCTACTTAATAATGGGGAATGGTGTTGATTTTTCTCCAGAACTGCCATGGGTTTCCTTGCTTATATAAGGTGTGTCTATTTTTCTTCCTAGGTCTCTCCTAGGAATGCGTATGCTGACTGGAAGCTCTGCAGTGTGGGCAGGGATCAGCTGTTGGCCCAATGCTCTTTTAGATAAACTGTAGAAAGTCAGCCTCTAAACTGGGATTTCCCAATTCCATAAAGGAAGGGCTTTACTCTCAAGGGTTTTGCCAACTCTAGGAGTCCTATTTGGCCCCGGAAGTAAGTTCAATGTCTTTAGAGAAGTGTCCTATAGTTTTTGGCCTGAAGAAATGCTGGGCTTCCTACAATGTATTTCTTGGCAATAGAGCTGAAAAGAGGATGTGAGAAGGGTCCACTCTGAATTAACTCATTCCTTTTAAGACCCTCCTTCCCACCCCTGCCCTACTTTATAACTACCATCTGGGGCCTGGTCCTGAGGCCTCCTGGAGCTTCCTGGGGCCCTTGGCTTTCTCCTTTGCTGCAGTTTCCTTTTGCATATTCTTAGATGCTTTGTTTCACCCTGTTTATTCATGAAATGTCTTACATTCTTTTTTCATCTATAAGAAATTCACTGAAACTCCTCACCTACCAATGATCTCTTTCCCACTTCATTTAGGATATGAGTTTATTCCTTCACCATCATTTTATTGGAGTCTCAGGCAGAAAGAAAAAACAGTGGTATGCTTAGCCTTCCAATTTAAACTTTAAAATCCTTACACTCCTTTACCTATTTCACAGTAAGGAAAGAATTAGAATGCTGCCTGGCTGTCTTTGAGAATGCTCACATTCTTTTAAGGACATTGCTGCTTCTGTAGTCTTCCTCTGAGAATGGGTTTTTCTCTTGCTTCCTAGCACCATTGAGCCTGGCAGGGCATTAGGTGTCTCCTTGATGCTCATTGCTGGTATTAGATGGATCTTCTGTTCCTACCAATAACATCTCATGTCATCAGACTACATGCTACCACTGCCTGTCTTGTGGCAGTCATCTACCGCCACACAGTCATTTCTATTCCTCAAAGATTTTAGCTCCTCATTCACAATCACTCTTTTCAACACTGCTCCTTTCACAATTCACGATGTTTGATTAGCCACACAGATGGCATTTCCAGTACACTGCATCTCAGTTCCTTGGCCCTGTCTCTTTCAGTGAGCATGTTCTCCATTGTACCTCAGTCGCTCGTTCCTGTGGTTATACCTCTGACCTTGGCTTTACCAAGAATATCTATTTGAAGCATCCACTCTTTGACCATCATCATGTAAATAGCCAGTTTGCTTTTTCTGATACTCAAACATCAATAATCCTTATCAGTTTTCCAGCCCTTTGAGCCTAGTGTATTTTTCAATGCTCCTCATAGCCTTATTTTGTGTCTCGCCTAGCTTAAATTCTATTGTCCAATGCTATAATCACTTCCTTAAAACTCCTTTACCCCCTCTTTGCACCAGCTCACATGGAAAAATTGCAAACCTAGTTAAATCTGACTCTTGCCTACGTTGTACTTAAACTCACACAAATGATTCAGGGTGGATATAAGCGTAAATACATTCTGACCATTTGTACCTTATAATTTTAATTCTCTTACATTTGTTGCAGTTTGTTCTATGGTTCAAAATATAATGGATCTATTTTGATGAACGTTCCCTGTGCACTCAACATGAATGTGTATTCTGCTGCTGCCAGGTGAAGTGTTCTATCAATGTCAATTAGACCAAGTTGGTTGTTCGTGTTGTTCAGCTCTTCTATAGTGCCACTGATGTTCTATTTGCTTTTTCTGTCAGTTAATGAGAGTAGACTTTTGAAGTCTTCAACTACATTTATGGATTTGTCAATTTCTCCTTTCAGTACTTCAGTATTTATTTCATTTACCTTATGTTATTTATTTATTTATTTATTTTTGAGATGAAGTCTTGCTCGGTTGCCCAGGCTGGAGTACAGTGGTGCAATCTGGCTCATTGCAACCTCTGCCTCCCACGTTCAAGCGATTCTGCTGCCTCAGCCTCCCAAGTAGCTGGGATTACAGGGGTGTGCCACCATACCCGGCTAATTTTTGTATCTTTAGTAGATACGGGTTTTCACCATGTTGGCCAGGCTGGTCTTGAACTCCTGGCCTCAAGTGATCTGCCCGCCTCCACTTCCTAAAGTACTGGAATTACAGGCATGAGCCACCATGCCCAGCCTTCATTTCATTTACTTTAAAGTTTTGTTCTTAGACACATACACATTTAGGATTGTTAAGGCTTTGCTGTGAAATGGTCACTGTGTAATGTTGCTCTTTATTATCCCTAGTAATATTATTTCCTTTGAAGTCTTTGGTATGAATGTAGCCACTTCAGCTTTCTTTAGATTAGTATTTGCATCATATATCTTTTTCTATCCTTTTACTTTGATCCCGTCTATATGGTCATATTAAAACATATTAAGGGTTTCTCGGTTACACACTGTTGGTAGGAGTGTAAATTAGTTCAACCATTGTGGAAAGCAGTGTGGTGATTCCTCAAAGGGTTAAAAACAGAACGATCATTTGACCCAGCAATCCCATTACTAGGTATATACCCAAAGGAATATAAATTGTGCCATCATAAAGATGTACACACAAATGTTAATTGCAGCACAATGAACATTCACAATAGCAAAGACATAGAATCAACCTGAATGTCCATCAGTGACAAACCGTATAAAGAAAATGTGATACATATATACCATGGAATACTATGCAGCCATAAAAAAGAACAAGATCATGTCCTTTGCAGGGACATGGATGGAGCTGGAGGCCATTATCCTTAGCAAACTAACACAGGAACAGAGAACCAAATACCACATGTTCTCACTTATAAGTGGGAGCTAAATGATGAAGACTCATGGACACAAAGAAGGGAATAGCAGACACTGGGGCCTCCTTGATGGTGGTGGGTGGGAGGAAGGACAGGATCAGAGAAAATAAGTATTGGGTACTAGGCTTAATACCTGAGTGAGGAACTATTATCTGTACAACAAACCCCCATGACACAAGTTTACCTATATAACAAACCTGCACATGTGCCCCTGAACCTAAAATAAATTTTAAAAAAGCAAGTTTCTTCTAGACAGCATATGGTTGAGCCTTTTAAAATACGATTTTGACAATTTCTGTCTTTTAATGGGAGTATTTAGACTATTCACATCTAATTAGTGGCAGGGTTGGGTTTAACTCTACCATCTTGCTGGTTGTTTTCAATTTGTCCCATCTGTTCTTTGTTCCTTCTTTTCCCTCTTTTTCTGTCTGCTTTAGGATTGACTACTTTTTATGATATAATTGCATGTCTACTACCGGCTTATTCTTATGCCTCTTAGAAAAAAATGTTTAATGGCTGCCCTAGAGTTTACAATGTATATTTTTAACTTATGACAGAATACCTCCAAATAATATTATACACTCACCATGGTGTAGGAACCTTACAACAGTATGCTTCCAATTTGTTCCTCTGATCCTTGGTGCTATTTCTGTCTTACATTTTACTTTTAAATATTTTTTAACCCCCACAATACATTTGTATCATTTTTGCCTTAGGTCAGAGGCCAGCAAACCATGACTGCCAGGTCAGCCAACCATTTTTATAAATAAAGTTACTGGCACATGGCCCGCCCATTTGTTTACACATTTCCTGGCTGCTTTCCTGCTACAGCCGCAGATCTGAGTAGCTGCCACTGAGACCATGAGTCCTGCAAGCCTAAAATATTTATTATTCATATCTGGCCCTTTCAAAAAATGTTTGCTGACTTCACTTTAGAAAATTATCTCTTAGTGCAATTAAAAGGAATTAATTTACCTTCATTTTTAGCATTTCTAGAGCTCTTGATTTCTTTTTGTAAATCCAAGTTTCTGTCTGGTACCATATTCCCCTTCCTGCAGAATTTCCTCTAACATTTCTTGTAGCATAAGTCTATTGGGAACAAATTTTCTTGGTTGTTTTTCTGAAAAAGTTGTTATTTTGCCTTCATTTTTGAAAGCTGTTTTCGCTGAAAGGAGAATCCTGGCTGGATAACCTTTTTGCTTATAGTATTCAAGTTACATTGCTGCACTGTCTTCTCCTTGTGTCACTTCTGAGCAGCTTCTTCTGCCAGTCTTTTTCCCTTTGTCTGTCACATGCCTTTTCCTCCCTGCCTCCCCGCTGGCTGCCCTCAGCATTCTCTTCACCAGTGGTTTTCAGCAGGGAGACGGCGCTGTGTCCAGGTGTTTTTCTGTTTCGGTTTGGTTTTTCTGTATTTTTTGGTGTTTATCCTTCTTGGTTCTCTGAGTTTTTTTGGATCTGTTGTTGGACGTATTTCATTATCTTTATAAAATTCTTGACTACTATCACTTAAAATGTTTTTGCCCTGCCTTCTCACTCTTCTTCTCTTGTCCAAGAGAGGGGCCTGGGGAACTGCTTGACCTGCCTGTGCCTCAGAGGGAAGCGCTCACCAATCTCCTGCCCTGCCGAGGAAGCCAGTGGGAGGGAGCTTGTGAGCAAGCCCAAACCCCACTGGGTCACAGCTGCCGGAGACTCAGGACAGACACAGTAGATCACACTTGGCCTTTGGTGTTGGCCAGTGCTTTTTCTTATTTCTTCTTACCCACTTGATCCTCCTGGAGCTCCTTCCTCCCCGGCTTTGCCACAAGTGATACAGTTAGCGAGTCCTATCTCTCCTCAGGAAACCTTACCTCTCTTTGAAATTCAGGTAGTTTGTTGCTTTGTGACCTCACCTCTCTCATAGCTTCCAGAGAAATTGTGATTGTGTAGCAGCTTAGGATGGGGTAACGTATTTTGTTTTGCAGTTTTCTACATCTTAAGCAGAAGCAGAGTCTCCCACTGATCACACTTTTGATTCCTGACCGCATGCCCTTTACTCCTGGTGGGATACTGTGTCCTCCGGTTTAATCATTCTCCACCTCGTAGGTAGTGATGAGGTGGCATTGTTTGTCTGGGGTAATACCCAAGGTTTGTGGCCTCACACCAAGGAAATCAAGGACATGGACACACGAGGAGTGAGGTTAAGAGCGAAGGTTTAATAGGCAAAAGAAAGAGAAAAGCTTTCTCTCCTGCAAAGAGAGAGGGGCTCTCCAGTGGGTCTTCAGGTTCCGAGGTGAGATGCACAGGGTATGGGGTATCGCAGACTAGCTTGAGGAGGCGGGATCTGATTTACATAGGGCCCGAAAGATTGGTCAGACTGATAGCTTGGGAAGAGGCTGGCCAAACCCCCTAGTTTTTTATACGTAGATGGATCCTCTGCCTGGCCAGCACGGGGATGTCTGCTTCTTTACTGCACACATGGCAACAAAGAAAAGGGAAGAAGCAGCCTCCATGTTGAACATGCCTAGCTTCCAGGTATCCCTTTTCCATTGGCACGGCAGCTGGCATTCGCCTGTGCAACCTTCTAGCTTGTGTTTCTGTGTCTGCAGCTTGAGTTTTCAGGCTGCTCTTTGTTTAAAAAGAAATGATTTGGGGCTGCTTTTTATTAAAAGGGAAATGTTACTGAGGACTCCCTTACCCTCACTAACTGCCTAAATAATTTCCTTTGGGTTCCTGTGTCAGTGATTCCAAACTTTTCCCTGTCACCTCCTGCAAGCTCTCTCCCACTCAGCTGACAAATTTGCTTTCAATTTCACTGATAAAATTAAGAAAAGCATTCCACCATCTCCCACTATGACCCACCTACCTGGATCTACTCCTTGCCTTCCATCTTATTCCTTGGATGAGTGGCCCCTGGTCCTAGCAGAGGACAACACTCTCATTTGTCCATCAAGTCCCAGCCTCTCTCCCACACTCAAGGGCCTCGCTTAGCATTTCTCCCTCTCCCTCTTGCCACGAATTTCTCCTATTAGCTGCATCATTCCCATCAGCAAACAAACATTTCTATCTTTCTTCCATTAAAAATGCCAAATATTGTTTTCATATCTCCCTTTAGCTATTTCCACCTTTTCTTTTCTCATTTACAGCAACGTTTCTCAGAAAAGTTGCCTGTATTCACACTCTTGCCATTTTTTCTTGAACTCAATCCAACTGGACTAAACTCAGCTCTCCAGTTCACCAAAACTACTCTTGGGGAGATGATCAGTGACCTCTTAGTGGCTAAATCTGCGTTCAAATCTCAATTCTCACTTTACTTGACCATACATCTCAGTTTGCCCACAACATCCCTAACTTATTGTTCTGCCAAAGTTGTTGAGTGCCCTTTTTTGACTTTAAAAGTGCCATATTTTGTAAAGTATATGGTCACTCTTATCTGTGCCATTTGATACATTTGGTCCTGCTGTCTTCCTTAACATTCTTTCTTCATCTGACCTCTGGACACCACTCTCCTGGCTTTCTTCCTCTATTACTGGCTACAAGACCTTGTAAATCTGCCCTTCACCCCCATTACCTGTATGATCTCATCTACTGCTACAATAATGGTGCAATTATTAGATTAACATATTTGTCAGCTATTGCTACACTAATGCTGTATAACAAACGGTCTTACAATTTCAGTGACTTACAACCAGGATAATTTATTTCCATGCTTCTAGGTCTATAGATTGGCTGTAATTTGGGTGGAGTAGGCTGGGCCAGATGGGACTCCCAGTTTCTGGTTGAACTCAAGACTTCTCCATGTGTCCGGGTTGAAAGGGCCCCATTCGCTCTGATCTAGGCTGACTGGCTCCCCACTCCTCCTTAGGATGCCAGGAATGCTCCCTCCTTAGCGCCTTCCCATTGCTCTGCCCTCTGACTTGTGCAGTTTCCCCTCTGATATCTGCATGCCTCACTTCATCACATTCTTAATGGATTGATTCAGAGATTAATTTATTTGTGTACAGGTTGGCTACTCTTGATGTTTGGCTATTTATCTATTTATGTCTAGCAATCATTAGCCACTTACTTAGTGGATTGTGCCTGTGTTGACAGTTCTACTCTCAACTTCATAGCCTCTTTAGGGCTGGTAGCATACCGAAAAATGTTTTGAAGCCACCAAATTAGACATTGATGAAAATTAATGCAAACATAATTTGTTACTCTGTGAAATCCAGTGTAGACATTTTCAACTAGTCAACAAACCTTAACTAAGAGACATCTATTTGTTAAATAGAATTAGATAAAACGTAGGTCCAGACGAAGGTACATTTTATTAATCTGCCATTGTTACTACCAGATTATTAGCTGCAAAAAGCAGCCTCTGCTCCTTTCTAAACTTTCCACGTATACTACGTCATGCAGGTCTATATTTGTGTATTTCACTTTCCCATAATGGTTATATTGGACTTTATTGCCATTTATAGAAATGTGGGTGGGTCTAATAAGTTTCCTTAGAGATTGTTTAATTCTCTCAAAAAAACTTTTTGGACGGCGTCTTGCTCTGTCTCCTAGGCTGGAGTGCAGTGGCACAATCTTGGCTCACCACAACTTCCACCTCCCAAGTTCAAGCAACTCTCCTGCCTCAGCCTCCCAAGTAGCCAGGATTACAGGCATGCACCACCACACCCAGATAATCTTTGTGTTTTTAGTAGAGATAGGATTTCACCATGCTGGCCAGGCTGGTCTCGAACTCTTGACCTCAGGTGATTTGTCCACCTCAGCCTCCTAGAGTGCTGGGATTACAGGTGTGAGCCACTGCGCTCGGCCAATTCTCTCAAATTCTATTCCTGCAGACACTTTGCACATGGGCTTGCAAATCACAGAAAATACACCTTGGTGCCAGCAGATGGCACCCTCCCCATGCCCAGGCTCCTCCCAGGAGCTGCATTCTGGAGTCCAGGAAACTTTGGTTTGGGAAACATTTGCCAGAGTTTCTGGTTCTGGTCTTTCCCCAACAAGCACCTGTTTGACTGGCATTTCCTGGCATGTGCCCATCTTAGCATATTTCTTTGTCGGTTGAGTTTGGCTTGAAGGGAGGTTTCGGTAATTGATTACTTCACACCACCAGGGAAGTTCAGACTTCCTTAGCTTAGAAACTAAACTACACAGAGTGGTGAAAATAAACACGGTCTTGAGTAACTCAACATGGATATTGCTGTTATACTAATAGGGTGTTAATTAGTAAAGAGCGCTTAACTTTTTTACTGCCAACCTAAACAAGCTGACTATGTTTTTGGCTGTGGGCCCTACAACTGCATCTCAAAGTGCTTTGCAAACATTAATTAAACACTTCAGTGCACATCCAAGTAGTAGGTATCATCAAATCCTTTTCCAAGATGTGGAAAACAGATTCCCTAAGCCAGTCCTTGCTTAAGGTTAGGCCCAAACTGGGACTCGGTTTAGAATCCTGTGAACAGTTCTGACACTCTCTGCTCCCAGTTCCGCAGAGTGTTCTAGCAATTCAGCCTTTTAGCCAGACCATGGACCTTCTCATTTTTCAGCAACTGCAGGTCTGAATTTTTCCAGGCTGAGGTCGGTTCCTTCGACCCCATCTGTTTGTCTTTACTGGTACATTATAACCTGTCACCTCCCTATCACTCAATTTCTATTTCAGAAACTGTGATCTTCAAGAGGGTGGCTCACAACCTTTAATACACAGACTTAGCGTGGCTGCATGCAACATTTCTCAGGAACTCCCAAGCACCATGCCACAGTAATCTGATGTCCTCTCTGAAAAGATGTGCTTTATCTTTCTGTCGTGGTAAGACTCAGGTTCTGGGCCACAGGGCTTGGTGGGCTTGAAACACTCAGGTCCTATGAGGAGTAAACGGCTTCTTCCTTGAGTCTTTTATTTCCAGAGTGTTCCTCTCTTCCTCGAAGACACAGAGAACAAAACACACAGGGCACCCAAAAGTGAGGAGTCTCCCCATACGTGCCATGCTGGTGCGTCCAAGGTGCACTGTTTATGCTCTACCTTGCTTGGGGAGCAGTGGCTCCCAGGCAGGTTGGGCTGGTATCACAGAGAAGTGGGTGGGACCCCCCTGGCATGCTCAGAGGCTGACCTGCTCTCGGGAGTGAGCCCTGTGGAGTTATCAGGCTCAGTGCTTCCGTTGCATCTACCTTGGACACGTGCTGTGGTTATAAACCAAGGTTGCAACACGCCCTGGGCTTTACTACCTGCCTTCTAGATGTGATGTCAGGCTGACCTGTCAAGCTGTGACAGGCACCTGGGAGCAGATTACTCACTCCACTCTGCTGAGTTAGGAGAATGTTCCCAGAAGGGGTTTCACACCAGATGAATTGTCTGAACTCAGGATGTGGTTAGCCATAAGTGGCTCACACCTGGTGGCTCCTCCAGAAAAGCTCTGCAGGAGGAACTCTTCTGCCTTTAGTGAACTGAGCAAGGGGGTGTTCCAAGGGAATCCTGACCTCCAGCCAAATACCCTGCAAGGGCTGCCTAATTGCAATAGGAGATTTGCCTGGGTAGACAGCTGGAGAGGCTACTATTAGCTTCCTGTCACCTGCTTTCCTTGCTTTCTTTACTTTCCAAGGCAGAGCAGAACTCCCTAAGTAATTAATCCTTTGCAAGCTGAGTCACCGGACTTGGGCTATACAGGACTACAGGTATTGATTGACTTACCACCTATGCAACTTAGGACCATTTGACTTTACGACCACAATCGCTAGCCATGACTGCTCCACGTCTGGCAGCGCAAACATTGCCCAGCTGGGCATACGACAGTGCGGACCAGCTTCCGGCAGCACTACCATCTCCGCGTGCACCATTTCAACTGTACATATAGCCTACTCACAACCAAATCATGTTACGACCGGTCCGCGGTCCCGACCGTGGTCGTAAGTCGAGCACTAGCTGTAGAGAGTTTAACTGAGGCAGTTCATGTTGTAAACGTAGTGCTTTGCGGATATCTGGAACCTTTGGCAGTACTCTGTATGGATTTCCTGAGCCATCAGCAGAACATGCAGTTAGGTAAGAGGCTCTTGGGGTGTTTCCAGTCTCTGGGTGTCCTAGCCTTGCTGGAGATGTGAGATCATTGGCACACAACTGTGTCTGTCTAAGCAGAGGCAGGACTGGAGTTTACAGTATGAATGATTGAGTGGGGCTCATTTGTGGATGCAATAAACTGGATGTTTGTGTTTCCCCAAATTCATATATTGACACTCTAACCTCCAATGTAGTGTTAGGGGGTGGGGCCTTTGGGAGGTGATTTGCTCCTGCGGGTAGTGCTAGTATCATGAGGCTATAGTATCCTTGCAAGAGACTCCAGAGGTCTCTGTCCCTCCTCCTGCCATGTGAGGACAGAGCTAGGCGACATCTGTCGTTGGGCCAGGAAGCAGGTCCTCACCAGACACCAAATCTGCCAGCATCTTGGTCTGGGACTTCCAGGTTCCAGGAGGGTGAGAACCAATTTCTGTTGCCGATACGCCACCCAGACTGTGGCACTCTGTTACTGCAGCCCCTGCAGACCAAGACAGTGGAGGTCTTTGGCCACCAGCTTAATGGCCAGACACCTTCCTTCTGCACAAAGGAGGAGCAAGTTTTGGTAGCAACGTGCTGTTACATGGTGGTCCCCTAACTACTCCAGGAGTGGGGGGTTCTGGGAGTGCTATACAGAGGGGTGGAATATTCTACTCTACTAATGTATGTTTAGCCAAAAGGAGGAAGGAAGGTGGGGAAAGAGAAGTAGGAAAGGAAAAGAAGCTCCTAGAATTTGGTTAAGTCACATCACAATCCTGAGAGTGCCCACCTTAAGACGGCACCTGATGAAGACAATGATGGCTCTTGGGACAGTTCCTAGGACATACGCTGCCATCTGGATGGGAGGTGTGGATTTACAGTCACACCTACTGTTTACCACAATGCACAGTACAGACCACCACTACCTGCCTAAAAAATGTTTTCAAACACATGCTTTCAAGAAAGTAAGGAAAGTCTCTAAAGGCCCCAAAGAAACAGGAATGGGAATCCAGACAGGCAAGTGAGAAGCAGCCGATGGTAGCCCCAGGGACTTATGGCAATTCCCCATGACCTGGAATATCGTGTGCATGACCATTCATAGGATAGGATATTCCCGTGGTGGACGGGTGTACTGAGGGACTCAAATAAAATAGTGACTACCAAGGGCTATACCATCAGTTACAAAAGCTGAAAAGAAAATATCGATTCCACAAAAATGAAGGCAGCAAGAATATATGTCTCAGCCTTGGCTCTAGGTAGAGGAAAAAGGAAAGAAAAAAAAATAAAATCTCTCTTCCCTGAGAATTTGCAAATAAAAGCTGGCCTTCATGCAGTTTGAGGCCTGAATCTGTGCTATACAAGTGGTTGAAAGGTCCTCAAGCCTCCTTAACTAATGGTGTGCATACCAAAGTATTTAAGAGGAAGCATACTAATGTCTACAACTTACTTGCCAATACATTTAAAAAATAAAATAGATTGATGGATGGAGAGAGAGGGATGCGTAGACAGACAGACACATGATAAAGCAGGAATGGTAAATGTTAGTAACGTCTAGGTGGTGAGTACGGGATGTCTTCATGATTGGCAGTTTTCTCATATGCTCTAAGTTTCTGTATATATAAGCCTTCTTTAATGTCTTTCCGTAAAGCTTAATCATCTTCTCCGCTGATAGCTTACATATCTTTTGTTGGATTTATTCCTAGGATCCTAATATTTTTAATTGTTATTATAAATGTGCCATGAGGATTCTTCAAGGTATCTGGCTTTCCACATTACCAGAAATTAATCTTTGAGATTTTGAACTTTTTTTCAAGAACTTCGCTGCAAACATGTGTTGTCTGTGGTTAAAATTCCACTTTTAAAATCTACCTTCTAACTCATTATCCCTTTTAAACTGTAACTGGTATGCCCTAGGCCTCATCAGCCTACAAGATCACATTTCTGTTTATACCTAGAATTAATATGGCCTTACTCCCCTCCATGATGCTTTCCTGCAGGAATCTAGTGTTGTATCTAGTTGTCTCTGCGCCCCCTAAGGATTTCTGAGGTTCAAGCAGAGCTGATTCTGTGTTCCACAGACCTCTGCTGGGTGCTGCTGGCTGTGAGGTCCTGTGTCTCACTCTTGGCAGCTGAACCACCAACGATTCTTACCAACACTGCGCTGGGGATCTCCCAAGACTCCGGCTGCCCTTGCCTGAAACACCTCTTCCCAAGGACAAGCACACACCATCCCTTAATTCCTCGGAGTAATGGCTAAGCCAGGAGCAGAAGGTTCAAAGATGGCAGGGGAGAAACACCAGATATAGCCCAGGCCCAGGATCATACCTCTGTGGGACAGGTGCCAGCTTCTCTCCACTAACAGCCCTACCCTTGAGCCTGTAAGTCCATACCCAACTCGACAAGACCCAGAGAGAGAAAAGGGTTTTTGAATCTCTTCACTCTGAGATTTGCCTCCCTATTCCTCATTTCCTATCCCAGGTAAAACTCCTTCCAAGATGATTGACAATGGGAAACTCCACTCCCCTAGAGAAAAACCCCACTTCCTCCCAAAGGGGATGGTCCCTTTGCAATCAATGGCCCCTAACAAGACATCACATCAGAGCATCCTGATCTAATATGGGCATGCTCAGTTATTCTGTCATAAGTAATTTTGCATCAAGAAGATAGATATTGTGAGAGATACTGCAGACAGGCACACCCAACCCAGTTCCAGATCCATCCTTAGAAATGTGTACTGATCTGTTTGCCTTGCCCCTAGGAAGAGTGGCCCTGAGATCCAGGGCTGACTGTGGTTTTCCTGGGGAGAAGCGTGTTATGGCAGAGTCCAGGAGTGTGAGTGTAGCAATGTCTGCTGCTATTGAAGAGGAAGACTCTGAGAGTTAATGCTGATGGGCTGATCTCAACAGACATAGGGAGTTCACTGCACTGGTGGTCAGACTGCAGGGGCCCAGGGCAGCCCACCAGAGCTGCCACCTAACCTGGCCTGAAGCGAAGGGACGCACAACCAGCATCTTAGAGAGAGAGCTTCCACACTCCCCTCTGGCCAGGATAGAACTTCTCATGGCCTAGGGGCAAACATAGGTGGGTGAGGAGTATGGGGGCGACACACCCAAGGCAGCTTTCAGGAGTGATGTCAGAACTGAAAGCGTAAGAGTCAGGCCAAGAGATGCTGCATTTTCCAGAGGCTGGGAAGAGGGTGTTCATTATCATTGTTCCAGGAGCCAGCACTGGCTGACAACTCCAGGGCAGTTTTAAGCTTTGTAGGCATCATCTCCTATGATCTTTGCAGGCCTGTAAGAAAGTCATCAAATTATCCCTGGTCTAAAAATTGGTGAGGGTAAAAGGGTAGAAGCTGAGTCCTGCTCAGTCTAGCTTTCAAGCCCTTGCTCTTAATCCCTGTTCTGTTCACTTCCTTATGCAAAAAAAGAGCAAAAATAACAAACTGCTATTTTTTTTTTAGCTATCATATTTAGCAAAAATTTTAAAAATAATAGTTACCGCTACCAAGAAAACAGTGAAAGGGGTAGCCTCACTTAATCACGAGCCCAGGCTCTCTAGAAATCTTTATATCACATGCTTTGAGTCAGCAATTATGTTTCTATGCTAAAACCATGCAAAAACCTCTGAAATTTACCTTAAGGAAACAACTGAAAGGTGGACAAAGGTCTGTGTACAGCTGTTGTTTTGCAAGTAAAGTTGCAAGAAAATGAAAATGTCGCAAAAGTTTAAAGTAATCAGTTGAGTAAGTGCTGTTATATCAGTTCAATGGAATGCTATGCACTTTTTCTAAGTGATGTTTTAAAAGAATGTTTTTTGACTTGAAAAATGCTCATGACATAATTTTAAGTGGAAAAATGCATGAGATATTTTTTGACTCTTAATATAATTTAATATATTTTGCAGGGGTTCCCCCCCTTTAGGTCCTTTAGGTCATATAGATTTCTTACTAGGGTATCCTATACTTTAATGAATGGATCATCTTTTTATCCGGTTATTGGTGATGTAAAGTATTTAGTATTTGCATTATTTTCTAGTGTATAACTAGTTTCTTTATATTATATAATAATTTTTAAGTTAATTCTCTTGAATATTCTAGCCACAAATGCAAATAACACTTTTTTTTTTTTAACTTTTTTTCAAATATCCATGCCCCATGTCTGGTTTGTGTTTATGGCATTTTCTTAGAATTTCCAGGTCTGAGTTAAATGATTATCATTGTTATCTGCAACATCTTCCACTTCTCCATCAGCCAGTCTACCCATCCTCTTCCTAACTCCTCCAGAAAGGAGAAGTTGCTAATTTGATTGGTCAACATGGAGGGAGCTGCCTGGGTCTTGCTTATCAGTGGGCAGCATCGTTACAGAGGTGATAGCGCAGCCAGGCTCTGTTCTCACTTTCACTTAGTGCACCAGAATCATGGGCTACACCATGCCTCACTCCCGCTGAGGACTGGCCTGACCACACTGCTTATTGCTTCAGCCTCCCATACCATGGAACCCACCAGAAGAAGACAAGACCCCAAGACTTAGACACAGGCTTAGGGAGCGCCTAAGCTACCTGCTTCATCCGAGCCTTGACCTACTCTGGAGGGGATTAGGCTCTGGTCCAGCTGTCACATGACACTTGAGTGCCTTTCTGCTCTTGCTCCTTGTTTGAGCAGCTGTTGTAGGAGCCTCACAGAGGGAGAAGCCAGGGTTAGATGAGATTCAGGCTTCGCTTGGATCTTCTAGTCAAATACTATCCCTTTCCACTAACCCCCTACCCATCTTCTGCTCTTTCTGGGTCAGCCTGCAGGATTTCACTTTCATCCCATGTGGTAGGATCAGACCTAAACCATGGCCCCTCTAAGCTGCAGTCATCCCTTCTCAGATTTCTTCTTCCACGGGCACCAGGTGGTCAAGGAGTATGAACTTCCAGAGCTTCAGGTCCTCTCTCTGTATCCTCTTTGCTCTCCCTTCTCATGCAGTAGTCCTGGAGCTACTGCCATGTGCCGCCTTCACAACCTTAGGGTAGTGCTTGGCAGTGGGGGTGAACTAGACATTTTTGGCTCCCACCCACTTTCCCTCCTTCTTCCACATTATCCTGTTCTGGTAGGAATTCCCTCCTTTGGGTTTGTGCTAGAGAAGATGACTCAAGATTAATCTGCAGAAAATCAACAAAATGACCAGTGACCTTAAACTACCCAATAGTTTGTAGCAGCTGGGGATGCAATGGCCTTCTGTCCACATGCAAGGCAGAGGGGACTGTCAGAGGGTCCTGGGCAGTGTTCCAGCTGAAAGAAGTCCTGCTCATTTGATTCCCTAGTCTGTCCTTAGGGATGTAACCCCAGGGGTCCCCTGGGCAGTATTCCAGGAACATCTTCCAGGGTTTAGAGGTGGTTATGGGATGGCCATTCTGAACGCCTCTCTCATTCATTCCCACTTGGAAGGAAACAAGGGTTGTAAAGCTAGGAGAAATACTAAAACTTGAAAAGTTCTTAAAGCCTATTTAAATAGTTTCATGCAGCATAGATCATTATAAATGTGTCTTTTATTTTCTTTTTTTGAGACGGAGCCTCACTCTGTTGTCCAGGCTGGAGTGCAGTGGCGCAATCTTGGCTCACTGCAACCTCCACCTCCTGGGTTCAAGCGATTCTCCTGGCCTCAGTCTCCTGAGTAGCTAGGATTACAGGTGCCTACCACCACGCCTGGCTAATTTTTGTATTTTTAGTAGAGACACCGTTTTGCCATATTGTCCAGGCTGATCTCAAACTCCTGACCTCAGGCAGTCCGCCCACCTGGGCCTCCCAAAGTGCTGGGACTACAGGCGTGAGCCACTGCGCCCTGCCATAAATGTGTGTTTAATAGAAACGGCTTTGGAGAATCATGGCCACAGGAAGGGGCAGTACCATGGCCTGCTCATCCCCAGCCCACCCAGCAGCAAATGGCTTGGAAGAAGCTAAGGCAACACTTAAAACTTCCAAAAATGTACTGGAAGCTTCTAGTAAGGCCAACTGGGCAAGAAAAAGAAATACAAAGCACTCAGATTAGAAAGGAAGAAGTAAAATGATCTCTATTTTCAGATGTCACCCTCATGACTTGAGGGGAGGTACCAGAATGGCCCTTGACGTTTGTTGGGACCCACTGGCCTCTGCTGAGGGTCAGCTTGCTCAAGGGAGCTTGGCATCGTCTTGTTTCCCAGCTTTGTCTGCTACTGAGGTGAGGCTGCTGGTGTCGGGTTGACACTGCCTTTGTCCTTCTTGTCCCAAGACAGGACCTCTTTGGTTGTGCCAATCATCTTGACACCTCCTGCACCACACTGGGGACACATGTCTTGTGAAACTGTCCTCAGGTCTGCCCACCTACATGCCTCATTCAGCCATGAATATAGCATCTCCCAGCTGCTATGTTGGAGGTGGGTCTTCACAAAGTTTTCCACCTCCCAGGCTACACCCGTGGTCGCCAGGCCCCAGCTTTTCCTGAGAGAGAGCAATTCAAAGCAGGAAGTGGAAGGAAGGCTCTCTGAAAAGCCTAAAGACGTGGTGATGTGAGCAGTGATTTACAATGGATCAGTATTCTAAGGGATTATTCCAATTATTCTGAAAGGTTAAGCAGAGCATCATCCATGGCAGAAAGAATCACAGAAGTCATAGAATGGCATGGAGGGACAGGTGTGACATCAAGGCTGTGGCCAAGCTGAGTAGCAGAGGCCTGACAGGGCACATAGGCCATGGGCCTGGTCAGCAGTGTGAAGTCTTTGCTCGGGGTTACAAGCAGATTACAGGGGATGTGCCACTCTGGTACCCCAAAGAGATGTACCTGAAGACCATGTGCCAAGAAGACCAGCATCAGGCCCTGGGGATTGGGAAGGAGAGTCGGTAGCTTCAAAGAGACTGATTTCATGAGAGGATTAGCACCACTGCTGAAGGAAAACGTCCAATGTGTGACCCACTCAGGATTATTAACAGAAGGTGTTTCTACTTGTAGCACCTTTTGACAGCAATAGGGGCAGAGCAGCTACTTGAAAAGCTGGCAGGGGCATGTCTGTGTGCCAGGATGTCATGCAGCTCAATTAAAATCAGTTCTACTCAGCAAGGGTGTCCTGAGTATTACCCCATTCTCAGCATGATGCTGTCACTGCAGATTCAGCCAGGATGACTCATAATTGTGAATCCTTCCATAAAAATCATTTATTACAGGTACGAATAGATGGATTTCAGCTGTTATTCCTTTTATACATATACGTTTATAAATCATAAACAGGCTTTGGTTAGACCATGTGTCCTGACTTTCGGATCCCAAAAAACCAACACCTCAACTCCCTGTTACAGAAATGATGTCACAACTGAGGTCCAGTCTCCCAGGACTAACCTGCATCAGGATATAAACAAGTGTAAAACGAATGCTCGAGGCAGGGAGCAACATCAAATTCAAGGACATTGAGTTGTGCCTTTTCAAAAAGCCATAAAAGTGAAAAATGACCCTCCAACCGTCTACGCCATTAGGCAAATGCCCACTTGCCCTCCGCAGTCATTCAATCTTGAGCTACAAATTCTTAGGATGCCTAAGGAGGCACCTTGAGTAGAAAGAAACACAAAGAAGATAGTACTTTATTGATTTCTTTGGAAACAATGGGAAGAGTATTCGTAGGCTCCTATGTAACAAAACCTGGGTCTTAATCCCAGCCACACCACTTATAAAAGTTCCTTAATCCCCTCCACTCCTCATTCTCCTCTATTATAAAAGATAAGTGCTTATATTTGCTTCACAGGTTGTTGTGAGGATTAAGGAGGGCCTATTCAAGAAGGCGAACCATAAAAGTTATTCCATAAATGCTTGTTTTTGTTCTTTCTTTAGTGAAAGGAAGAGATGATCCAAGCCAGTTTAGGACCAATAGCAGACTCTTCACACTGCCTGGGGATAGATGGACCACCCTGGGCTCCTCTTACTCCTGGATTTACTTGAATGATCAGGCTCAGGCCTTCATCTAAATAGAATTTGATTTCATAATGGAACCTTCAGCTTGAAATAGAAATGTGTTTCTGTCTCCTCTGCCATCTCAGCCTTTCTCAGCCACCTCCTGAATAATGCATGAACTGAACTCCTTAGAGGGCTCAGCTTCACTGCCCCTCCAGCTTTAGCCATGCTGTAGCAGAGAGAAGGACATACATCTTCCCTCCACAGAAACTGTCATGTCCTGGAACACAGCCTGCCTTCTCTGGGCCTGGGCCTCTCACCTCCCAGGCTGACGTCAGCCCTGCCCTCCCTGGGGCTCTGCGTGGACTGAATAGAGGTTCTGCAGTGAGTCCCCACGTTGGGGTTTTCAGTGGCTATCGTGTGGCAACAGGACAACGGATGTGTCCGCGGCACTGGCTGTCTCTGAGGATGTGGCCTGAGAACCCTCGGGTCACCAAGTCAAGTGCTGAGTTGGCAGGAGTTCCTACAATCACAAAGGCTAGGCCTCCATGTGGCATAAAGAGGAGTATTGTGTTGGCAGCAAAAGAGATGATTCAATGAATAAAGCTGGTAGCAAGACTGCTTATTATTACCTGACCTCAGTTGATTCTGTGCCCAAGCAGTGAAACATAGGCAATTCATGGAATTCCTTTCTTTCTTTCACTCTAATTACACAACATAAACCATACAAGTCGGTTACCAGTGGTATTTACAAATGAATGTGTTGTAGACCAAATTTCACATTAACATTTTTTTCTGCATTAAAAAACCATCGGTAAGATGTCTTATTCATTTTTTTTTTCTGTTGCCAAGAACGTATCTCTTCTGGCCCTTATTATACAGATTAAAATATGCTTACGGCTGACTTGTGTACCCAGTTGGAAAACCATCTTAGTCCTTAACAGTGGGGCCACCACTGCAGGGTCCATGTTTCCAAATTGAGCTGAGTCCTCAGACCCAACTGACAATCCCTTACCTTGTCCATAGTCAGCATCTTCTCTCTTTTCAAGTCTGTAGCATCATGTCCAAGCTCCCCCTCACTATTACCCCAGGAAAGGACCTACCACTCACTTCATTAAGATAATTGGAGAGGGCATCTATAAACGACTTCCCTTTCTTGCTCCCCATCTGAAGATTTATCTACATCCTCCTCATCTTCATCTCCATTTCTCCAAAATCAAAGGATCTAGCATCTGGACTTGGGCTGAAAGCCAGTCCTTCTCCTGCATTCTCAATTGATTCCTTGCCCCTTGGCCCACCAGTCAGCCCCTCTCTCCTACATCTTCAATGTCCTCCCTACTGGCTGTTTTTCTTCATCCTATAAACATAGTGAAATTAATACTAAACCTCACTGTGTAGCTCCTTTCCTAGCATTCTCCTTCCCTGTGCCCCAAACTGTGAGGAGCAGGTCTACACTTGCTCTCTCCACTCTCTGCCCTCCCACTTATTCCTCCACATTCAAGCTCCTGCTCCTTCACACACTGCTCTTCCTTCTCTATCCTTACCCAAGTCATCTCCCTCCCTCATGGTTTTACTACCGTGTTGTGCTGAGGACATTCAAACAAGTAGAACCAGCTCTGGCCTCTCCCCTAGACTTCTTTACATTGGTGTATATAACAGCTTGATAGGCATTTCCACTCAGATGACCTGTGAGCATCTCAAATTTGACATGTCTTAAACCAAACACATCTTTCTTCCTTCTCCTCTTTACGAGACCTACTCCTCCTCCTGTGTTTCCAGTCTTATAATGAAACCACTATATTGGATCCCAAGATATAAACCCAGTGGTCTAGCCTCTTTCCTTTCATGCATTCCCTGTATTCAAAAAATAACTTAGTCCTATCTATTTTATATCCTAAATATAGCCATACATTGATTAACACTGGGGATATGCCTGATAAATGTGTCAGGTGATTTCATTGTTGTGCAAGCATCATAGAATGTACCTGCACAAACCTAGATGGCATAGCTTACTACACCCTTAGGCTATATGGTATAGCCTATTGCTCCCAGGCTGCAAATCTGTATAGCACGTTACTGTACTAAATACTGGAGACAACTATAACACAACAGTAAGTATTTATGTATGAAAACATAGAAAAGAAACAGTAAAAATAAGATATTGTAATCCTATGGGACCACTATTCCATATGTGGTCCCTAATTGACTGAAACATTATTACACAGCACATTATGGTATTCCTGGAATTCTCTCTTTCTCTCCATCCACCCTACCACTATCTCTCTTCATTTCTGTCAATAGCTTTAAAACTTATCAGATTCCATTTGGGTTATGCTCAAATCCACCTGCTGTATAGCCCCTAAAACAGTTTGTATAAAACAAAAATATTATTTTGATGCTATGTGTGACAGGGACAATAATGGTTTTAAATTATTGCCTGACTTCTACCTCTGACTAGGCATGATGGCTCACACCTGTAATCCTAGCACTTTGGGAGGCTGAGGTGGGCAGACCCCTCACCCAGGAGTTCAAGGCCAGCTTGGGCAACATGGCAAAACCCCATCTCTACCAAACAAATACAAAAATAGCTGGGTTTGGTGGCACTCACCTGTAGTCTCAGTTACTTGAGAGGCTGAGGTGGGAGGATCACTTGAGCCTAGGAAGTGGAGGTAGCAGTGAGCCAAGATTGTGCCACTGTACTCCAGGCTGAGTGACAGAGCTATACTGTCTCAAAGAAACAAACAAAAACTTCTGGGAAGATGGAATAGATGTATTTTTTTCTTATTCCTCCTGCAAATCACAGTAAAAATCTTGGCCATTACATGTAAAATAAGGATAAGAAGATTTTTTTTTTAAGCTTCTGCTGATCTACTTTTTTATTTTTATTTATTTTTTTCCATTTATTTTATTGCATTTTAGGTTTTGGGGTACATGTGAAGAACATGCAAGATTGTTGCATAGGTACACACGTGGCAGTGTGATTTGCTGCCTTCCTTCCTATCACCTACAACTGGCATCTCTCCCCTTGCTATCTCACCCCAACTCCTCACCCCCCACCGTCCCTCCCCTATTTCCCCCCAACTGACCCCAGTGTGTAGTGCCCCCCTCCCTCTGTCCATGTGCTCTCATTGTTCAACACCCACCTATGAGTGAGAACATGCGGTGTTTGATCTTCTGCTCCTCTGTCAGTTTGCTGAGAATGATGGTTTCCAGGTTCATCCATGTCCCCACAAAGGACACAAACTCATCATTTTTGATGGCTGCATAATATTCCATGGTGTATATGTGCCACATTTTCCCTATCCAGTCTATCATCGGTGGGCATTTGGGTTGGTTCCAGGTCTTTGCTATTGTAAACAGTGCTGCAATGAACATTCGTGTGCACATGTCCTTATAGTAGAACGATTTATAATCCTTTGGATATATACCCAGTAACGGGATTGCTGGGTCAAATGGAATTTCTATTTCTAGGTCCTTGAGGAATCGCCACACTGTCTTCCACAATGGTTGAACTAATTTACACTTCCACCGACAGTGTAAAAGTGTTCCTATTTCTCCACATCCTCTCCAGCAACTGTTGTCTCTAGATTTTTAATGATCGCCATTCTAACTGGTGTGAGATGATATCTCAATGTAGTTTTGATTTGCATTTCTCTGATGACCAGTGGTGATGAGCATTTTTTCATATGTTTGTTGGCCTCATGTATGTCTTCTTTTGTAAAGTATCTGTTCAAGGGATAAGAAGACTCTAAAAGGGGGAGGGAAGAAGGCAGACTAGCCAGGGACCTGGGACCTAAGGAACCTGCCATAGCAGTATCAGAGAAAGCCAGCTAAAAGAGAATATCCAGGGTTTCAAAACACAAAACAAAAATGTTCAGATTTTAATTGAAAATCATTCATCTGTGAGATAAATATTGGTCTTTATTGTACAGTGATACTTTTATGTATTAAATAATTAATAAACAGGAAATTTAAAAATAAACTTAGGAAAGACAAAAAAAAAAAAGAAAGAAAATCATCTGTTTTGCAAGAACCAAGAAGATCTCAAACTGAATTATATAAAAGCCAATACACACCACTATCAAGAGGTCAGAGATGTTAGAAGTATTTGACAAAGATTTAAAAGCATCTATGATAAAAATATTTCAATAAGAAATTATGAATATACTTCAAACATGAAAAAACAGAAAACCTGAGCAAAGACACAGAAAGCCTCAGGAAAGAAAGAGAAAGACAATCAAATGTAAACTTTAGAAGTGAAATGTATAATAACTGAAATAAAAATCTCAGTAGATGGACTCAACAGCAGAATGGAGATATGTAGGAAAGAATTCATGATCCGGAAGAAAGAACAATGAAACTGGCCAATCTGAATAAAAGAGAGAAAATTAACTTAAAAAATATACAGAGCCTTAAAAACCTATGGAACTATAACAAAGGTCTAATATTCGTGTTACTGGAGTCCTGGAAGGAAAGAAGAAAAAGGATAAGACTGAAAAAATAGTTAAAAACAAAAAGGCTAAAAATTCCTTCAGTTTGTTGAGTGACATAAACCTACAGATTTAGAAAGCTGAATAAACCCCCAAACATGATAAAACCAAAGAAATTTATACCAAGACAGATTACAGTTAAACTTTTGAAAACTAAAGACAAAAAATTCTTAAAGATAACCAGATGAAAAGCTTACCAACAGAGAAAAAAACAACTCTAATGACAGAGGATTTCTTATCAGAAACCACAGAAGCCTGAAGGAAGTGGCACAGTAGTTTTCCAGGGCTGAAAAACAAAAAAAACTGCCGACCCAGAATCCTATGCCCAGTAATCCTTCTGGAATTAAAGAGAAAGGAAGACATTCTCAGATAAAGGAAAACTAAGACAATTTGACACCAACAACCCTACCCTAAAAATTGCTAAAGGAAATTCTATAAATAGAAATGAAGCAGTAAAAGAAAAAATACGGGGAAATAAAAAAGACAATTTCCTTTCCCTCTTGAGTTTACTAAATTATGTTTGATGATTGAAGCAAAAAATTATAAAACTGTCTGATGTGGTTCCAAATGTATGTTGAAGAAATACTGACAATTATAAATGGGAGGGGATAAAGATATGTAAAGGTAGGTAAAGTTTCTATACTTCACTCAAACTGGTAAAATGAAAACACCAGCACACTGTGATAAGTTATGTATATATAATGTAATACCTAGAACAACTACTAAAAAAAACTATACAAAAAGAGAATTAAAAAACAACATGGATAAATAAAAATGAAATTCTAAAAAATTGTTTAACTCACAAGAAGGAAAAAAAATAACAAAAGAATGAACTGAAAACAAAAAATAAAATGGGAAACTTAAGCCTTATCATATCAACAATAACATTAAAAGGTTTAAACACACCTAATAAAAGAAAGATTGGAAAAGTAAATTTTAAAACAAGCTATAATTACTATCAAGAAAAAACTCATTTCCAATATAACAACATAGGCAGATTAAAAGTTAAATAATGGGGAAAGCTATATCATGTAAATGGTAAAATAAAAATAAGCAAAATTGTCTATATTAATATCAGATAAAGTAGAAATCAAAGCAAACAAATTTGTCAGAGAAAAGAGAGACATTATATAATGATAAAAGGGTAAATTCATCAAGAAGACGTAAAAATCCCAAATATGTATGCATCAAACAACAGAGCTACAAAACATGTGAAGCAAAAACTGGTAAAACTGAAAGGAGAATAGACAGACTTATAGTTGGAGGCTTCAGCATCACCACGCCTCAAACTTTCATAAAACCAGGCAGAAAATCAGCAAAGATGTAGAAGACCTTAACAAAACCATCTACCAAAAGTATCAAATTGGCATTTATAGCATATGCCACCCTAAAACAGTAGAATATACACTAAAAAGGAATGTATATTCTGTGCCCACAGAACATATACCAAGATAGACCATATCTTGGACCATAAGACAAATCTCAACTGATATAAAAAATAAAACCATACAGAGTTCTCTGACCACAATGAAATCAAACCAGAAATCAATAACAAGAAGATAACAGGAAAATCTTCAAACACTTGGAAACAAAAATAACATGCTTCTAAATAATACATGGGTCAAAGATGCAGTCTCAAGAGAAATTTTAAAAATACCTTGAACTGAATGAAAATGAAAGTATATTAAATTTGTGGCACGTAGATAAAGCTGCTGAGAGGAAAATTTATAGCACTACATGTATATAATTGGGGGAAAAATAGAGGAAAGTCTTGAATAAAAATCCTAAGCTCCAATCTTAGGAACTTAGAAGAAAAAGAACAAAATAAACCTGCAGCAGACAGAAGAAAAAAAAAAATAACAAAGAACACAAATCAATAAACGTGGAAACAGGAAAACATCAGATAAAATCAATGAAAGGAAGGGCTGGTTCTTTGAAAAATATCCATAATATGGACAAACTTCTAACAATACTGGCAAAAGAGAGAAGATACAAATCACCAATACTAGGAATCAACAGTGGATGTCACTACAGGCACTACAGACATCAAAAACAAGAAAATACTGGCCAGGTGCAGTGGCTCACACCAGCAGACCCAATACTTTGGGAGGAGAAGGCGGGTGAATCACTTCAGCCCAGGAGTTTGAGACCGGTCTGGGCAATATGGCATAACCCTGTCTCTACAAAAAATGCTTGAGCCTAGGAGGTCAAGGCTGCCATGAGTCGTGATTGTGCCGCCACATTCTAGCCTGGGTGATAGAGCAAGACCTGTCTCAAAAGAAAAAGAATTTTGTTCTCAGAAATTCTGAGAAAAACCATTCCTCAGAGAAACCAAATTATCACAACTCACCCAATACAATACATATTTGAATAGCCTTTTACCTACCAAGAAAATTTAATCAGTAATTATAAAACTCCTAGGGAATTCTACCAAACATTGAATAAGAATTAACACCACTTCTACACAATATCTTCCAGAAAACAGAAGAGGAAAAAACATTTTCCAACTCATTTTATGAAGTTAATATCACCCTGTTACCAAAACCAGAAAAAGTATAAATTTTGAAAACTGCAGACCAATACTCCTCATTAATACATATGCAAAAATTCTAAACAAAATATTAGCAAGTAGAATTCAGCATCCATGAAAAGATTTATGTAACATGATCAAGTGAAGAAGTTTATTCCAGGGATGCAAGCAAGGCTGGCTTACTATTTGAAGTCAACCAATGTAATCGATCATATTAATAGGCTAAAGAAGAAAAATCTCATGATTAATCATTGCAGAAAACACATTTGACATCATTTGACACAGATTCATGATAAAAGTTCTCAGGAAAAACAGGTGTCGAGGGGAACACCCTCAACTTGATGAAGAACATCTACAAAAAAACCCTACAGCTAACGGTATACTTAACAGAGAAAGTCTGAATGCTTTCCTCCTAAGATTGGGAACAAGGCAAGGATGTCTGCTCTACTCTCATTTACCAAGTGCTGAAAGTTCTAGCCAATATAATGGGGTGCTGCGAGGAGTGAAGAGCATATAGATTAGAAAGGAGAAAACAGAACTGTCCCAATTTGCAGATGATATGATTGTCTACATAGACAATCCTAAGGAATATATTTTTTAAACCCTCATGTAACTAATAAGTGACTTCAGCAAGGTCGCAGAATACAAGATAAACATATAAAAGAATGTATATTCTAGCAGTGAACACACAGCCACTGAAATGAAAAACAATATCATTTATAATCACTAAAAAAGAAATAGATGTACATCTAACAAAACATACAGGATTTCTATGCTGAATACTATATAAAACTGATGAAAGAAACCAAAGATATAAATAATAGAGATATGATGTTGAAGAGATATAATACTGAAATATAAATAGAAGACTTCCAATATAAATTGGAAGACTCAACATAGTAACAAATTCAATTCTCCCCAAATTGATGTATACTTTTAACATAATGCCTATCAAAATATCAACAAGATTTTTAAAGACACAGACAAGATTATTCTAAAATTTATATGGGAAGTCAAAATAACTAGAATACCTCAAACCACTGTGAAAAAGAAAAATAAAGTAGAAGCAGTCTACCCAGTTCCTGGATTTATTATGTAGCCACAGTGATCAACACAGGGTGATATTGGCAAGTATCACAAAGATAGACCACATAATCAATGAAACAAAACAGAGAACCCAGAAGTAGACCCACATGAATATGCCCATCTCATTTTTGACAAAGATGCAAAACAATTTAATACAGAAAAGATAGCTTTTCAACATTTTCAAATGGTGCTGGGACACTGGACATGAAAGGCCAAAAAATGAACCTCTGTCCAAGTCCCACATCTTTATACAAAAATTAATTCAGCAGTGGATCATGGACTTAAATGTAACATGTAAAACTATAAAACTTTTAGAGAAAAAAGACACACAAAAACTATTTGACATCTAGGGTTAGACAAAGAGTTCTTAGACTTGCTCTCAAAAGCATGATCCATAAAAGGAAAAATAGATAAATTGGACTTCATCAAACTTAAAAATGTTTGTTTGGTGAAAGACCCTCTTAAGTGGGTGAAAAGATAAGAGAGGGAGTTGGAGAAAATATTTTCAAACCACATATCTAACAAAGGACTAGCATTGAGTATATATAAAGAACTCTCAAAATTCAACAGTAGAAAAGCAAACCATCCACTTAGAAAATGGGCACAAGATATGGAAAGTGACATGCAGATGGCAAAGAAGCACATGAAAAGATATTCCACATCATTAGCTATCAAGGCAATGCAAATTAAAACCACAATGAAATGTCACTACACACTTATGAGAATGGCTACAATTAAAAAATAGTGACACCAAGCAAATGCTGACAAGGATGGAAAGGTCATTCTGGAAAAATGTTTGGCAGTTTCTTTAAAAAAATTAAACATCCAGCTACCAAATGACCCAGCAATTGCACTCCTGGGTAGATATATATCCCAGAGAAATGACAACCTAGATTTACACAAAAACTTGTACATGAATAGCACCTTTATTCCCGATAGCCAAAAACTGGAAACAAACCAGATGTTTTTCAAGGAGTAAATGGCTAAATAAATCATAGTATATCCTTACTATAGAATACTAAGCAATGAAAAGGAATTATTACTATGATACAGGCACCAACCTGGATGAATCCAGGGAATTATGCTCAGTGAAAAAGATACTCTCAAAATGTTACCTACTGTATTATTCCATTTATATAACAGTCTTGAAATGACACAATTACTGAAATGGAGAACAGATTAGTGATTGCCAGGGGCTAAGGAGAGTGACAGAGAGGGAAGTAAGTATGGCCATAAAATGACAACATGAGGAATCTTTATGGTGATAGAAAGGGCCTGTACTCGACTATATCGATGACAATATCAAATTATGCTGTAGTTTGGAAGATGTTACCATTGGGGAAACATACATGATTCTGTATTATTTCTCACAACTGCATGTGAGCCTACATTTATCTCAAAATGGAGCATTTGGTCTCCAAAGTGCTTGGATTACAGGCGTGAGCCACCACGCCCAGCCAAAACAAAAAGTTTAATTAGGCTCACACCTGTAATCCCAGCACTTTGGGAGGCTGAGATAGGTAGATCACAAGGTCAAGAGAGCGAGACCATCCTGGCCAACATGAGGAAACTCTGTCTTTACTAAAAATACAAA
Source organism: Cebus imitator (assembly GCF_001604975.1). Taxonomy (NCBI): domain Eukaryota; kingdom Metazoa; phylum Chordata; class Mammalia; order Primates; family Cebidae; genus Cebus; species Cebus imitator. The sequence goes on from NW_016107338.1 coordinate 3,107,427, forward strand.
AAGTTAGCTGGGCATGTAGTAGTCCCAGCTATTCAGGAGGCTGAGGCAGAAGGACTTGAACCCAGGAGGCGGAGGTTGCAGTGAGCCGAGATCACACCACTGCACTTCAGTCTGGCAACAGAGCAAGACTCCATCTAAACAAAACGAAACAAAGAACACTTAATTTAAAAATAACTGCAGAAAAAAAAATTATCCCTTTGGTCCTTCTAAGAAGGGTGGGCCTCAAAGGAGATAGTTTTGTTTTGTTGACCATAGAAGTAGGTGTGATGTAATTAAGGAAATGTAATAACAGGGCAGAAGGAGAGAGGGAAAAAGAAAGAAAGGAGCAGACAGTCAGATAAACGGAGGAAATACTGGAGGGGTTTAGGTATAGGACTCTAGTAAGAAATTGATGAAAAATCAAAGTTTGAGCATAACAAGAATAGCTTAGAAAGGATTTTAAGAGAGATTTTTGTCTGATGTGCTGTGTAACCCTCTCTTCTGGGTTTAGAAGCAGTAGAGACCTGCATTACTTATCAATCTTTCTTTTTTCTTTTGAAGTGGGATTGTGTTTATTGGGATGTGATACCACAGAAAGGGTCTACAAGGCAGCCTGGAACATTCAGGTCATATTTAATAAGGTTTTTCTGGGGTTTCAACCTGAGTATGCTTCAGGTAACTGATCCCCCCAGAACTGTGACAAGAATGAGCTTTCGGGAGGACCACCTAGTTGTTATGCTCACAGTACAAGGGAAAGGAAGTTGGCCCAACAGGAGTTATGTGATCCTTGCAAAGTCACCTTCAAAAAGAGGGAAATGGTGGGGCCTGTTCCAAAATCAGAATTAGAACTACGAGGACATGGAGTGTTAAGGGACTCGATGTGTGAAATGGAGAACCACACTTATGCTGCTTTACATAAGCTAGACTGAGAGGCTAAGGAAGCCTGCCTGTGGTACAGGCTGGGGGGGGGGGGTCAGTGTTTATTACAGAATCAGCATGTACAAATACACAATTTCTGTGGATACTGGGAATTTCATGGATGAGGATGTCAGTAGCAGACATGCATGAGCATGTTCTGAATCCCTGTCTGGCCACTGGAGAGCAGAGGGGTCACTGAAGGACTAGCAATCAAGCAGACCACCTGCTACCACGCACATCCGGTCTGTGGTTAGACACCCTCCAAATGCCGCAGGGGTGGCAGATCCTGGAGGCTGTAAATTGAAGAGGTTAGAGGGTTGCATGACCCAGCCCTAGTAATTACTGTGGGCATAAAGCCACAAAGACCAGCTCTGTGGCAGAATGCCTGCCAGCCCTAGAAAGGCTGTACAGCAGAGTGGAGACGTGCTGGAATTCAGAGTTCACCATGGCATGTCAAGGGGAAGGGAAGTTGGGAAAAGCATGTGTGATCAGGACCTAAGGACTTCTGCCCCAGTTCATTCAAGGGCACAGCTGAGTGACATTTGAAAAGGCAGAAAGAGCTGGGCTCAGGTAACTGAGCAACAATGAATGGCCAAGTTCATGAGCAAAATTAGATTTCCCCAGGAAGCCTGATATCTTGCTTCTGGGGATCTAATTTAGAAAAAAAGAAGATAAAACGGACTCCTTGGCTCGCCCCAGAGAACCTGATGGAGCTAACAGTGGGGTTGGGGCCGGAAGTGGGATGGAGACCTGGGCCCCAACAGGGATGATGCAGGTGTGACTCAATCTGCTGAGGTCAGGTCCTGGCAAGACAGGTTCCGGTGGGTGAATGAACGTGTGGCAGTAGTAGATTGCTTTACGTAAGAAAATGCAGGCAGGAAAAGATTTAAGAGGTGGTGGAAGAGGGTAGGATTTGAGCAGCAGTGGGGTGGAAAAAGAGATTCTAAGGAGAATTTTAAGGAAGCACTGCTGTGTTCCAAGCCCTGTAGTGATCTCCCTCCTTGGTGTCCTCAACTAGCCACCAACAAATGCCAAAGCTGTTGAGAAGGCTCACCCCATTGGAAGCATAGACATGAAGGGTTTTCTTTGTTTTCTTTTTTTCACATATTTAAAGTGTGTATTTAAAGTGTACAATATGAAGCTTTGATATAGATATGTATCGTAAAATGATTACCACAATCAAGTTAATTAACATACCCATCCCTCAAGTCACATAGTTTCCCCTTTTAATTTTTGCTTTTTTGGTGAGAATTCTTAAGATAAACTCTCTCGGCCAGGTACAGTGGCTCACTCCTGTAATCCCAGCACTTTGGGAGGCCAAGGCGGGCAGATCATGAGGTCAAAAGATCGAGACCATCCTGGCCAACATGGTAAAACCCCGTCTCTACTAAAAATACAAAAATTAGCTGGGCATGGTGGCACACGCCAATAGTCCCAGCTACTCAGGAGGCTGAGGCAGGAGAATTACTTGAACCCAGGAGGCAGAAATGTCAGTGAGCCAAGACTGTGCCCCTGCACTCCAGCCTGGTGAGAGAGCAAGACTCCGTCTCAAAAAAAAAAAAAAAAAAAAAAAAAAAAAAAAAAAAAAAAAAAAAAAAAAAAAAACCCAAAAAACAAAAAACACAACTCTCTCTGCTAATTCCAAGCATATAATACGATATTATTAACTGTTGTCACTATGCTGCACATTAGATCCCCAGATCTTATCTTTTTATTCTAATTAAAGTTCTGGGGTACATGTGCAGAAGGTACGGGCTTGTTACATAGGCATACATGTGCCATGGTGGTTTGCTGCACCTATTAACCCGTCATCTAGGTTTTAAGCCCTGCATGCATCAGGTATTTGTCCTAATGCTCCCCCTGTGCCCCTCCACCCCCGACAGGCCCTGGTGTATGGTGTTCCCTTCCCTGTGTCCATGTGTGCTCATTGTTCAATTCCCACTTATGAGTGAGACCATGCAGTGTTTGGCTTTCTGTTCCTGTGTTAGTTTGCTGAGGATGATGGTTTCCAGCTTCATCTATGTCCCTGCAAAGGACATGAACTCATTCTTTTTTTATGGCTGCATAGTATTCCAGGGTGTATATGTGCCACATTTTCTTTGTCCAGGCTATCATTGCTGGGCATTCGGGTAGGTTCCAAGTCTTTGCTATTGTAAATAGTGCTGCAGTAAACATACGTGTGCATGTGTCTTTATAGCAGAATGATTTATATCCTTTGGGTATATATCCAGTAATGGGATTGCTGGGTCAAATGGTATTTCTGTTCTAGATCCTTGAGGAATTACCACACTGTCTTCCACAATGGCTGAACTCCCACCAACAGTGTAAAAGCCTTCCTATTTCTCCACATCCTCACCAGCATCTGTTGTTTCTTTCTTTGTTTTCAAAAGGTCCCTCTTGTGGTCACTCTGTTTGGTATTGCTACTTCTCTGGCTAATACCAGTGAGTCCTCAGTGGCCCCTAAAGGTCAGCTATCCAAATGCTGTCCTCTCTTGGGCCAGGGAGGCCTCTCCCATGCAAGTTCCCTGACACAGGTGGTCCTCCCTTCAGAAAATGCCCCAGGGGCCCCTTAAGGGGCCCTAAAGGCCACTCAAGCCTTGCCACCTTCTCTAGTACCTACTGGACTGTGGGAAAATTGTCATGTCTTCACTGAGCCAGAAGCAGGGTACCCCTTTGGCACCCTTCTCACAGCTCCACCATCTCTGCTCCCCCACAACTTCTCTTCTCCAGGCTCCAGCAGGGTTAGAAGCTCTGTGGGTCCAAAGACTCAGCAAATTTCAAAGACAGAGAGAAGCAGCAGCCTCTAATGTGGCTGAGGTTGGGATGGTCGTGTTCTACTGGGTTCCCTTCCATTGGTCACCTCTAACATGAGGTGGCCCCATCTATCTCTCCAGCTCCAGCTCCTCTGGTCCTGCCTATGATGACACTTGTCCTGGTGACAGCAAAGTGCACTATGTTGTTCCACATATCCAAGTCCTTGTGTCTTTTTCCACTATCCTGAAAACCTGGAAAATGATCCTCTTTTGAGATCAGATCAGACTCATCCTCTCCCACTCAGATAGCGCTAAGTATCTCTTTCCGCTGCTCCAGTCACACCTGTGAACATCCATGCTCCTAATATGTGTCCCAACACAGTAAAACAGCACCTTTAAGTGTCTAACTCACCCTTACCAAACTATACATTCCTTGCAGACAGGAACTAGCTTTTTGATTTGCATAATTTGTGCCTATGACAATTTCTGATTCACACAAAGCAGTCAATAAATACTTGATGAGACTAAAAAGAAGAAGACAGACTAAATCTCTTGTCTTTTACGATGAGGAGATATGTACAGCAGACACTTCAGTTTGGGGGTACAGTACCTGACACCTTCCTAGGTTCAAGGAATCAGCCACTGTGGGAGTCTTGGTGGAATGAGGGGCCAGCCTTTCACAGATGAAGTTAAAAAGGCCAAATACGACTGGACGCGGTGGCTCACACCTATAATTCTAGCAACTTTGGAGGCCGAGGCAGGTGGATTATGATGTCTGAAGTTTGAGACCAGCCTGATCAACATGGTGAAACCCCATCTCCACTAAAAATACAAAAATTGGCCGGGTGTGGTGGCATGTGCCTGTAATCCCAGCTACTCAGGAGCATGAGGCAGGAGAATCCCTTGAACCTGGGAGGCAGAGGTTGCAGTTGAGCCGAGATCGAGCCACTACACTTCAGCCTGGGCGACAGAGCAAGAGTCCATCTAAAAAAAAAAAAAAAAAAGGCCAAATACTTTTCCTCTCATACCCCTAACAGCTAGAGTCCAGGTGGGTGGCCTAAATTGAGCTAATAGGAAGCCCTGCCCAGGGTCTGAGCCTAGAGGAAGGGAGGTAAGGAGGAGAGGCCTGTGCCCTGGGGCTGTGGCAGTGGCAGCAGCAGGACTCTAAACAGTCTGCTCCTGGGTGGGGCTTGGTCTAGCTTCCTGCCTCCTGCCCACTCCCCAAGCCTGGCTCTCCAGGCCCCCCACTGACTCTATGATCCACCAAGGATCCTTTCACTGAAATCACCTTCTATTCAAATTGACAGAAGCCTTCTCTTATTTGCCAGTAAAAGCCCCCTGACTAGGCTATCCAGTACATGGGGTGATAGATCTTTTGGCATATTGATGCCAAAAGATTAAAAAGAAAAGTAGAAATGCACATAAAAATAAGAATAAAGAAGTTACATCAATATTATTTATAACAAATGTGGCTGGGCTACATTCTCTGCTTGAAACATAAGGGTTCTCAGAATTCAAAAGGCTAACTTCAACACTATATGGTAGATTCTTGGATTGGCTTTCCTGACTTCCATTCCATCTTCCTATTTGGAGGGATTGTAAAACTAAAAATTATCTTTTTCAAAGGCCTTCCAAATGATGCTAGGTGCAAATTAGGTTGGGCCAATAAGATGCATTTGAGGGAGCTTTTGCAGGTGAGGTGAAGGTTGACAGGAAACAGGTTTGGACAGACAGGACTGTTGGTGGCAGCCAGACCTGCGTTCCGGTGCCTGGTCACCAGCTTCCAGGGCTAAGAGGCAGTAGTGCTGGCAGCAGCAGCAATGACTTCTCGACCCATGGTAGCAGATGTGATGCTGTAAACTTGAAACCAGTAGTCCAGTGGGGGCCGCCAGCCTCTTCATTTCTTCAGCTTACCCTAATGCTTCTGTAAGCATATAATTTCTTATATTAAATCTCTTTCCATGTAAAACACATAGGGGTTTTCTATTTCCTCCACAGAAATCTGAGTCATATTTAGTGTTTACAAATTGCAGGCCTAAAATAAAGTGACCCACAAAGCTCTTCTTTAAAAGGATGTACAAAAATGTAAAACATAAATGAAAACAAAACAAAGCAACAACTAAAGTCAGAATGACAATGTTAAAATGGAACAAAGAATTCAAGATAAAACGTGGAATATCATATCAATACAACATGCAAACCACAAAGAAGATAAGCTGATAAATATTTATGTCCTGCATAAAATAGCAGCTAAATATTAAAAGTTAGATCTTAAAACTCAAGGAGAAATATAATCTTAGTGGTAACATTTATCATTTCTTATAGTCATGGACCATGATGGATCAAATTGACACATAAAGGAATTAAATAATCAAGAAGCTTTTCAACATTTAGAGTCCATAAGTACCTAATTAACATTCCTTTTAAATGGCCAGTTTATCAACCGAGATATGTATTAGGTCATAAAGAAATGTCAATAAATTCTTAAAAATGTAAACCCTCTTTGGCCATAATCACAACACAAATAATTCGTGAGAAAAACATTAAATAGTAGAATCAAAATACCAAGAAATTAAGCAATATTTTTCTAAATAACTCTTGAGTAAGAAAGGAAGTAAAACATATAATTAAATACTGTTCTGAAAATAACAATAATAAAACACCAGATTTCAAAACTTTGGCAGATGACAAAGCTATAGTCAGAAAAAAATTATATTCTAAAATGCTATTATTATTTTAAAAAAGAAATAATGAAAACAAATGAATTGTTTATCTCAAAAGGAAAGTTTTAAAATGTAAAATAAAGCTGTTTAGAAGTATTCATAAGCCGGGCGCGGTGGCTCAAGCCTGTAATCCCAGCACTTTGGGAGGCCGAGGTGGGTGGATCACGAGGTCAAGAGATCGAGACCATCCTGGTCAACATGGTGAAACCCCGTCTCTAC
>NW_016107338.1:3114133-3122535 GCF_001604975.1 Cebus imitator
AAAAAAAAAAAAAGAAGTATTCATATAATGAAAGCAGAACTTGATTAGTTGAAAAACAGAAACATGTCACTAGTAATTCAATCCAGGCTGGTTTTATAAAAAGAAAAAGCAAAACAACCTCCAAAACAAAAACAGCTAGGCACAGTGTCTCATGCCTGTAATCCCAGCACTTTGGGAGGCTGAGGTAGATCACTTGAGGCCAGGAATTCGAGGCCAGCCTGGCCAACATGGCAAAATGCCATCTATACTAAAAATACAAAAATTAGCGAAATGTGGTGGCACACACCTGCAATTCCAGCTACTAGAGAGGCTGAGGTAAGTGAATTGCTTGAACCTGGGAAGCAGAGGTTGCAATGAGCCAAGATTTTGCCACTGCACTCCAGCCAGGGAGATAGAGTGAGAGTCTTTCTCAAAAAACAAAAACAAAAACAAATAACACTAAGTTAGGCAACCTCTTAAAAGTCTAACGAAAGAGAGGGAGGGAGAGAGAAAATCATGCTAGCATATATGAAGATCTTAATGAAATGACATGGTTTTCAAATGAATATGTGAGTTACCAAAATGAACTCAACAGGAGATAGAAAGCCTGATTATATTACTAATTTTTTTTTTTTTTTTTTTAGACAGAGTCTCACTCTGTCGCCCAGACTGGAGTGCAGTGGCACAATCTCGGCTCACTGCAACCTTTGCTTCCCAGGTTCAAGCGATTCTCCTGGCTCAGCCTCCAGAGTAGCTAGGACTACAGGTGCACACCACAATGCTTGGCTATTTTTGTATTTTTAGTAGAGACGGGGGTTTCACATGTTGGCCAGGCCAGTCTCAAACTCCTGACCTCAAGTAATCACCCCACCTCAGACATTTTAAACGTTGTAAAACAAAACTCCTAGTTTTAGTTTAGTGTTTAGTTCTAGAGAACTAAAAGTCATGCCCAAAATGTGGGTACCCAAGCTGCGGGTATTACCATCAGTCTTCTGGGCCCCAGCTCTTATTTTACCTGCCACTATGGCTACCAGCTTTCCTCTGGCTTTGAACAGCCTCCAGCAGGTGCAATCCAACAGCACCTTGCTTCACCCTGCCCCAGCGCTTCTCTGACACTACTCAGTGCAGGATGTTAGCGGTACCCTGCCTGCTCAACCAAGATGAGAAGTAGTTAATGTCCTTTGGGGCAACCTTCAACCAAGAACTGGGAGAAAGGGGGATCCAGTGGATAAATACCTTCCCCTTTCTTTTCCCAGAAGTAAGGCCTTGAGTCACATGTCACAACACATCTCAGCTTGTCCATTGGGATTGAGCACCTGGTAGCAGTTGTTCAACTTGATAACACATCCTTGTGATTTTCCCTCTTTCCCTGTTTATGTCTTTTATTCTTCCCTTGCTCCTGTCCTGTCCCCTAGATCCACACTCCCAAATGAACAATCATACATAAGCCTTGGTCTCAAACTCTGCTTTGACGGAACTCAGGTTAGAGCAATTGGTAGTAAGAGCAGTCCTAGAAAGTGGGACTTTAGATGGGCCACCCTTGGGTCAGATGGCCATCAATCTCCATAGGTGGTAGTACGTAGGGTGACAAGAACTCCTAACATGCATTGACATCAAAATTACTAGAGGTCTTACCTAGGGTTGCCTGGGATAAGGCACAGCCAGAAGAGAATGTGTAAATAGAGTTGTCATATTATTGCCTGTGCCTACTATATAAACTGTTCAAGAAAAATGGTTTTATCAGCTGGGTGCGGTGCCTCACGCCTATAATCCCAGCACTTTGGGAGGCCGAGGCAGGCAGATCACCTGAGGTCAGGCGTTTGAGACCAGCCTGGCCAACATAGTGAAACCTATCTCTGCTAAAAATACAAAATTAGCCAGGCATGGTGGCCCATGCCTGTAATCCCAGCTACTCGGGAGGCTGAGGCAGGAGAATTGCTTGAACCCGGGAGGTAAACGTTGCAGTGAGCCGAGGTCACCCCTTGCACTCCTGGGCAACAAGAGCCAAACTCTGTCTTAAAAAAAAAAAAAAATGCATATTTTTATATGCAGAAAATCTTTACCTAAAAAATTTTATTGCCAATATCAGAAACAGTTGGAAGTAACCTAAAGCTACAATAATAGGAAATAGATTAAATATATTAATACATGCTTATGCATTAACATATATCAATTTTATATTTTATTATATAGTAATATATAAAATGTGTTAAATAATATAAAATAATTTTATAGTTTAACATAAACTGTATATTAATTTATTGATGTAATTACTAATACATGTCATATATTAATTTTCTATTAACAAACCTATAGAGTATAATACAAAACTGTGCAACCATTAAAGATAATTTTAGAAGCATAGTTAATGACTTGGAAAGGCTTTAATATATTGTTAAATTAGAAATTAGCTTACAAATATTATACTTTTTAAAAGCTATGTATTTTTATATGACTGGAAAGATACATACCAAAATCAACAAATATATATGTTAATAGTGGTTTTCACTGGCTTGTGGGATTCTCATTTAATTTATATTTCCTTCATTGCTTCCTGCCTTTCCTAAATTTCTTACAGGTAACATAGCACTTTTATAATTTTTTTAAACGATGGATGCTAAAAGAAACATTAAAACACTTCTATAAGACCACACCCAAGAAGTGGCCAAATTTATTTTCTACTGGGCTTGTGAGCTGCCCAGAACAAACGTGGCAATAGGAAATAGAAAATGAAGTTATTATTCTTGCATTAATTACTATTATTATGGATACACAATTGTAGTCTGTCAGTTGCCGGGTTCCTGTTCTTACCTAAGTCGAAGTCTTCAGGGAATCTGTGTTCCTCTGGCCTCTTTGATCAACATCTCAGAGCATCACATAAACATCCCCATCCAGATGAATTAGAAATGCAGCAGAAACCATCCCCAGCTTCTGGATGGACAAACCGAGCCTCAGAGGGAAAAGGGGATTTGCCACTTTCCAACACTAGGGTCCCTGATCTTAGAGCTTGGAATCATCCCAGGAGGCACCACAACACCTGCTCAATGCAGAGTCCTTGTCCTGCGTCCCTTGTGGACTGCTGGGTATGAATCTAGGGCTAGGGAGGGCACGACTTGACACAGTCTTCCATTCACTAATTGGGCCTTTGTAATAGTCAGAAAGCCCCTTCTTAAGGCAGAATCTACATCCTTGGAATTTCTGCTCACTGGCTTTGTTCAGAGAAAACATAATTTTTAGGGTTTTCTAATGCAGCTTTGGGTTATGCTTTTGGATGAATTCAGTAATTCATCCACCAGGAGAAGTAGGTGTCTGTGATCCACAGTTTTTTCTTTTTTCTTTTACAGCTTTACTGTGGTATGATTCACATGCTGTAATGCTTTTCAATATTTTTTAGTATATTTACAAAATTGGGAAGCCATTACCACAATCTGATTTTAGAATGGGAGCCTATAGTGAGTCTCTTGATCATCTCTGCGGCTAGCATTATTTCCTTTTTTTATTTTTATTTATTTTTTTTTTTTTGAGACTGGGTCTTGCTCTGTCACCCAGGCTGGAGTGCAGTAATGCAATCATGGCTCACTGCAGCCTCAACCTCCCAGGCTTAAGTAATCCTCCCACCTCAGCCTCTCAGATAACTGCGACTACTCAAATAGCCCTGCTAATTTTTGTGTTTTTTTTTTTTTGTAGAGATGAGGTTTTACTATGTTGGCCAGGCTGGTCTCCAATTCCTGGTCTCTAGCCATCCCTCCACCGCAGCCTCCCAAAGTGCTGGGATTACAGACATGAGCCACTGCACCTGCCCCGCTGCCCCCCCCCCCACAACCTTTGTTTTAACTGTTTAAAATATTATTTCCTGTTCCATCAGGCCCAATTCTAAAGAATCCAGGCTAACCCAGTGCTATGGTCTGAATTTATGTTTCCCCTCAAAATCTATATGTTAAAATCTAATTTTCAATGCAGTAGTATCCAGACATGGGCCTTTGGGAGGCGATTAGATCATGAGGGCTCTGCCTTCATGATGGGATTATAAAAGAGGCAGTGAGAAGGTGCCATCTTTGAAGCAGAAAGCAAGCCCTTTCCAGACACCAAATCTGTTGGTGCCGTGATCTTGGACTCCCAGCCTCCATAACTGTAAGCAATACATTTCTATTATTTATAAATTACCCAGTGTAAGGCATGTTATTATAGCAGGCCTAACAGACTCAGATACTGAGGTTTAGAGACTGCAGGAGGCTGAAGGCCAAAATGATGCCACATCTTCGCTGTGCCTGGATGTTACTAAACTAGACCAATCTCCTACACCCTTTGCAAGCGTCTTTGGATAAAGTGGCCAATGTGCTCCTAAATGAGCACTTGATGTGCTTTGATTCCATTTACCAGAGATCATTAAAGTCTAGGGAAGGGCAACGCCTGAGATTCAACTTTGAACGCTCCTGATAGATTGTTTTAAAAAATGAAGCCCTGGCTTCTTGCCCACCTCACTGTTATCCGTGATGAGGGTTTGAGAATAACATCAGCCCCACACCGAATTGAGAGGGTTGCTGGGTGTCTTAGGCAGAAACCCTGCATGCAGCAATTGGAGGCCAGTGAAAGCCTTCCCAAGGGATGCAGTGAGGCAGGGAGAATTCCATAAGGTTGTGACAATTTGGGTGGGTCCCGAACCTGAGATGTGTGCCGTGGCCAGTACTCGCTTTCCCCCACAGACCCTCAGGGTAGGAGTCTTGTATCCTGTGTGCTAAATATGTAAACTAAAGCAAAGAGTCACAGAAGGAATGACTATATCCTGAAGAGTTATATTCTCATTAAATCTCTCACCAGGAACAGAAGCCTTAAACTGTGAAAACACATCTGTAGTCTACTACACTGGCCATATGCTTTTCATTAATTCAGCCACCTCACCTCACCCCTTCACTTTCATCTTAACGTCATCAAGCTCATCTCTTAATCAGCAACCCACTTCAGCCTACCCTCAGGAATGTTTTTCAGTTATGTCTTTTAATCTTCATTCCATAAATAAGATTGCAGCCATGAAGTCTAAACTAAACCAAGATGTTTAAGATCTCTTACAGCCCTATCTTGCTAAAAGATTGTACCAAAAATTGCCAGTACCCACCCTGGTTCTCAGAAAATGCTTCTGCCCCAGCAAGTCTGAAATGACTATTTCTGTGGGTGGGGTAGAATGAGTGGTGAGGAACCCCTCTGAAAAGTAGAAATAAAGCTCAGGTAAGGGTTTGCAATCCCCAAATTGAAACCCCTCTGGGGTTTACATCTGAACCTGGGGCTTCAGCAGCCTCAAACCCACTTCCCTGCCCCATCTCTCTCTTAATCTTGGCTGTTTGATGGCATTTCCAAAAGATTCAAAAATTAAGAAACACTAGCTCTAAAATTCTCAGAAAAATGTACAACACCAGAGCTGAAGCTGATTTCCAAATACAACGTAAGCCTTCACACCCAGCACCCTCCCTGATTCCTGTACCCCTCCTTCCTCACGCAAATCCATCAGAGATAGAAGCTTTTCCAAAGAGATGAGAACACCACGTCACACTCCTAAGCGTGAAACCACACATTCTGATTTTTTGGAAATGCTCGGAAAAGTAGAAATAAAGACAATTTTACTAGTCCCCACAGGAAGTTATAAACCATCAGAATCTTACTTGAAGCCCTTATCAGGTTGGACCTCCCGGGTAGGTGTCCCTATCATGTGTCCACACACACGCATGTACTCAACAGCACCTACTCACAAGCTCCCTTCATGTCCACACATTTTTCCTGTTGTAGCTTTTTCATCATGCGGGTCTATAAGAGAGAAGCACAAAAAAGGGTCTGAGGAGGATGAGTAGGTCCGCTGGCCACTGCGACCTGCAGAAGACACATCTGAGCATGGTTCTGTATGCTGCAAGGGTTACCTGATGGGAAATGAATTACCCGCATTGCAAAATGTTTGGAAAAATGTGACTGATGAGGAGGAAGGGTGGGGAAAGGAGACAGGAAAAGAGAGAGGAAAGGGGGCCTGTGCTAGATGAAAGCAGGTAGGAAAGCCCCTTCAGCAACCAGGCAACACCTTATCACAATGCATAGACTCGCCCCATTTCTACCGTCACTGCAGGACACCCACAGCTCACTTAAAAAATTCAAACTACTATGACACTGCATAGTAGTGTCGTAAGAAGCTGCAGCTTCTGATTTGGAGGTTTTAGATTTGGAGTCTTTTGTCTTCTGATTTGGAGTTTTTAGATTTTCCTCTTCATTCTACATGCTGCAATGATGAATCAGCTGTGATCACAGGAAAAGAAAATTATCAGCTTTATGCTTCCTGGTGGACTAATGTGCTTGGGTGATGTTTGGGGCTAGAATTATCTTCAGACTTTAAGCATTTGCTTGAAGTTTGGCAGAATATTTTTATTATCTTATAAGTTGGTGTGGGGGGAAATATATGTACACACATATACATACATATATATAAGCACATATACGCTTACAAGTACATGTATATATATATTTCCTTTTGTTGGCACAGATACAGAGATCAATGCAGGAAAATAGTTATCAACCTGCATATGAGGATAAAGATAAACTTTATGCAGTTAAATGAAGTCACTTTATTTGAGAAGCCAGAGACTGGGAGATATTAGGAGAGATTTCGTCGTGGGAGTCACTGGGCTGCTGAGGCTCCCTAGGTCCCACTGAAGTCCTAGTAGGGCATCTGTAAGCATCATCTCCCAAACTGAAGATGGTTTCATAAATTGAAAGTGCCAACCGCTTTTTTTCTCTCTCTGTCTTAGCACCAGGTAGACAACTTGTTGATTTGATGCAGAACTATTCTTAGAGATTCAAAGACTCCGTGCTTTGTGCTGTGATGATGACGGGTAGATTTTTATTGTGGTGGTGGTGGTTGTGTGGTCCTCTTTCATGCTATCAGCAAGCTTTCAACATCATAGACAGCTTATTAAAATGCCACATTAGCTATTAATGAATTTATGACATTACGTAAATTGTGGCGTCAGGGTATGCTCGGTCAGGATGATTTTGTTTTGACCATCACAGGAGTGACAGTGTCTGTAACCCCAGCAGAACCCTAGAGCTGATGTGAAAGAGTACAACACTATATGTGTTCTGTGTGAGGGACCCTATTACTTTTATAGCTATCCGAACTCTACAAAGATAGCCACGACTCCAGAGGAGCTTGTAGAGTTTAACCTAAACTAGAGTGACAGCAATTGGTTTGCTTAAAGTAACTTTTTATTTCCCCTAGAAACCTCATTTACAACCTCAGGGCCCTAGCAGTCACTTCTTCATCCCCTACCCCCACATCCATCCACCATGTCCAAATGCATAGAGGATGTAAGAAAGTGTGTGGAGAGTGAGTTGGGTGTTTGGTTTCAGGCGTTCACTTTTGAAGACTGTGCGGAATCCAAAATGCCCAAGTAGATAAGGCTAAAAGCATTGTGCAGATATATCTTGTTAGGAAACCACACAGAAGAGGCTTGGCTTGACCATTGTTGGGTTATACAAATCCCACAAATGCAGCAAATGCATCAATATTGGAGGAGATTTGAATGAAGGCTTCATCATTGACTCCAGCTGGCCACTCAAGGGGAGGGGGTTAAGAAGTTAGCTGGTTTAAAAGTCAGGACACCCCTAAAGTGCTACCACCAGAAATGAAATAAAATGTTCAAAGATAATATTAAGGATGTATTCAGAGACCATTTAGAACAGAACAGAAAAAAATAGAAATTTTTATGGAGTAAACAATTTCAATTCATGCACTGCTAAAAATAAAACCAATAGACTACACATTCAAGAATTTTGGTTAAAAGAGACAGGATTTAAAGAAGAAAAAAGAACAGCCAATGAATATACTCAGAAAATGATCAATTTCATTAGTATACAAAGAAATGCAAATTAAAGTTGGCCATACAGAATGCTGGTAGGAGTGTAAAAAGTAGTTACATTCCTAAGTTTCAGGGGGCAGCATGACTACCATAGCTGCCAATTGTCTTTTGGGTTGCTCTTAATTGTAGGTTACAGTTGTATTCAGAAAACCCTAGTATTGTTCTTGGTACCCAAACCAGGTTTTACAAGCCAGAAACAGCAAGGCGGAGACTGGGGATCTACCACAGTCACGCTCATGATCATCACGATAGACAGCTGGAGGGCCTCTGACCCTGACCTTGCCCCTCATGGCTTTCTCTTAAAAGGGAAAAAGTTTCAGAAAGGCACAGAAACAATTTTAGAATAGGTGAATGTGCGACCCCGGCTGTGGGACCCCGACCCACGGAGGCAGGCGCTCAATAGACTCGAGGCAGGATGCATGGTGACCGGTACCGACTTTATTGGGATCTCCAGGCGACTCAAGCAGGAAGGGAGGAATCGCGCGCGCTTTCTTTGTTCGGTTGACTTTATAGGGACAGAGGGCCTGGGGC
>NW_016107338.1:3122610-3257534 GCF_001604975.1 Cebus imitator
TGGGGCGGATGGTGATTGGTTCAGTGGGCCGCTGGGCGGGAAGGTTGCTGGTCTTGGGCCGGGCCAGGATAGAGTGAGATAAGGGACCCTCCCTGTCGGGGAGGAAGGGCCTTCCTTATCGGGAATTAGGCCCTTTCCACATGGCTGGGGAACGGGGCCAAAAGTCCTCTACCAGACAGTGAACAATATTAAAAATTTTTTGTTTCTTGATGAGCCCAGTTTCTATAACAAAGGCCTCTGGCATCTATGGGGGACCTCCCTAAATCCGTTGATATTGAGGAGACTTTCCAGATTCAGCTGCGTCACAAACTCACTGACATCACATTAGTTAAAAACTGGATACTGATGCATTTCTAGATCACATGTCAATGTGCTACAGAGCAATTCTTGAGGATGTTAAGGTTAACGCAATTGCAGTCTAAAGCATGGTGGGGCCCCCAACAGATGCAATCTGTTCTTTATGGCTGTGTGATCCAAGCTAAATCATCTAATCCTAAAGATTTTAATTATGAAGTTGGTCATTTGTCCTTTCCTGTTTGTTTTCAGCATGGATAGGAGAAAAATCCCAGCACATGAAACAGACCCTCTTGTTTCATGAGGGTTCAAAATCCATACCTCCAGCCCAGACTGGTATATTCAGCTGCCTACTTGGCAAGTTTGCTTAGATATCTACCCTTAAATTTAGCATGTCCAAAACTAATCCCCAAAAAACTTGTTCCTTTCATTTTCTTCCTTATGGCAGTAAATGGCATTTCCAACCACCCAGTTGCTCAGGCCAGAAATCTCTTCCTTTCACACATCCATTGTGTGGATCTCAGTCAATCCTGCCATTCCCATCATTGCTATGCACCCGAAATTCTCACCAACTCCACCAGTATCACCCTGGTCCAAGTAACCATCTCCTTCCACCTAGATTATCGCTAGGGGATCCTCCCTGGTTTCGTTGCATCTATATTTACAACAACGCTGTCACTAAAGTATTTTCACCAAGAAATTCATCATAAATTTCTATTACATTTTATAAAAACCTATGAAGTTTTTCCTCTTATGCAAAAATCATAGAAAATGGGTGGACAATAGCAAACATTGCCGTGATTTGATCCATTGCTTTAGAACAAATTTCCATTCTTGGTGAAAATGATCAAGACATTCAAACCTTGCCCTTTTGACTTCTTCTGGCAAGTCAAATTGAAGTAACTGAATTGAAGTAACTCCAGTTCTATCAAAGCCCATTTCCAGCCCCTTTCTCTCTTTCCCTGCGCTAGAGACTGTAAGGCAAATTCCACAGTTACCAACAACTCGTGCAGCCAGAGGGGGCCCCAGGGACACCATCTGGCCCATAAGACAAAGGCAGAAGTCCATTGGTGTCATTTGTCTCCCTCTCATCCCCCATTTTCCAGCCTTAGGATTAAAAAGGTGCCTGGAGGTATAGCAAACATTCTAGCAGTCACAAAATCAAAAGAAAAGGTGTGAAACACAGTGAACCAGAAATGTCAAAGGGACCTGGAACAGGAATGGTATTGTGTGTGGCTCAGCAGCCTGATCTCCCAACCTCCAGCCGCTTGCGATATGAGAAAATGAGTACCCACTATGATTATACAGCAATCAAGAGGGTTTCACATTGCTCGCCACCAAAAGCATCCCAAATTTTACAAATGCATATGCAGAGCAGATGAACTAATCTTACATTTAGGATGACTGAGTCATCTACGTTTGCCTGGACTTCCTTAGTGTTAGCAGTGTTAAGTCTTGCCTTCCCAGAGCACCCTCAACTGGATACAAACTGGGACAGTTGGTCACCCTATATCTGTACGGCGCATACATTCAAGGACAAACATCAGGATGCTTTGAGGGTGTAGGCTGCCTTTAATATTTATTTGTTCATTCAGAAATTCACCTGTGCTATTTTGAAATTTTGCATTTATTGTTTGTAAGTCCAAGTATTATGGTAGAGGCTGTACTGTGAGACAAGTGTCACTTCAGAAACTGAGCTGGACATCATGTCACAGTGCAGAGGATTGATGCACCTAAAGAACTAAGCCTTAAACATCTGCTGCATTTGACCCTTTTTAAAATTGCTCCCAGTAAAGTCACTTATGGAATTTCCTGGAAGCAAGAGTCATTTTCTACATTCAGAAAGAACAGCCAAGGATCTAGGTTATGTGAAACCCATATTAACTTTAAATTATTGTAGCTCTATGCAGATAATGGAGACTATGAGACAAAGAACCAAGAGAGTGGGCTCGACCCTCCGAGAAAGCTGTGTTAGTAATTTGATATCCTCAAAATATCGGCGTTAGTGTACCTAGCATTGGGGTACTTAGTGCATTTGATACCTGGAGCTGGCTGAGTTTTAAAAAATCCTCCTCTCCTATATACAATGAAATTATTTTTAATAGTATTAAATTTTAATTTATCATGAAACAGATAATAATGACAGCAGAAACAGTGAAATTTTTATTGAATATTTTATATATTATCACACCAGTAAAAAAATTATTATAAAATACAACAAAGAAAAATTTAATAAATTAATGTATTTTAATTACAACAATGTATTTTTTGAAAAAGAGAGAAAACACATACCTACATAGTGGTCTGGCACAGAAATGAGTTATAAAATAACAATAGTTTCTGGTTTTGAGATTCAACCTCTACAAATTTGTCACTGCCCTCCTCAAAAATGATCTTAGTGCATCTTCTTATTCGTTGGATGATATGGCCAGATCGATCAATCTTTGTTCATAGTTGAAAAAATCCCATTTTTAACTCATTTTAATTTCAAAAGTTTTTGTCACATGAAGCACCAGATATACAAATAATTTGGAAAAGTCTAAAAGGCAAGGATGAATTTGGTAGAAATTATACTTTCAGAAACAACAATGCTGTCATGAAAATATCTTCACCAAGAAATTCATCATATATTTCTATTACATTTTATAAAAACCTATGCAGTTTTTCTCCTTATGCAAAAATCATAGAAAATAGGTGGATGATAGCAAACATTGCCATGACTTGATCCATTTCTTTAAAACAAGTTTTCATTTTTGGCCAGGTGGGGTGGCTCACGCCTGTTATCCCAGCACTTTGGGAGGCCAAGGTGAGTGGATCACTTGAGGTCAGAAGTTCAAGACCAGCTTGGCCAACATGGCAAAACCCTCTCTCTACTAAAAATACAAAAAATTAGCTGGTCATGGTGGTGCACACTTGTAATCCCAGCTACTCGGGTAGCTGAAGCAGGAGAATTGCTCAAACTTGGGAGGTGGAGATTCAGTGAGGCATGATCATGTCACTGCACTGCAGCCTGGGCAACAGAGCGAGACTGTCTCGTAAATTCATAAATAAATAAATAAATAAATAAAATGTTTAAGGCTCCTCTCAGTGCACTTCCCATGGGGTAGTTCTAATCTATAAGGAGCAGTTTAAAAAAAGGAGTTTCTATTCTTGGTGAAAATGATCAAGACAGTTAAACTTTGCCCTTTTGAATTCTTCTGGTAATGGTTACATGACCAAATTGAAGTAACTCCAGTTCTATTTCTTTATCCTTACAGCCACTGTGTCATTAATGTTTATTGCAAATCTCTTTCAGTGTAGGATTATGTAGTGTCACAGAACTGGAGACACAAAGTGCCTCTGAAGCAGGATTAAATGACTCTAAATTTTTACAAATTTACTTTCCAAACAACCTGTGTAACTAAATCTATGTGTATCAGGGGCTGACTGTTTACCTGAGAGGTCTCAATTTCCATATAGGACACAATATTTATTAATGGATAAGTAATGAAAATCAGCTAAGTGGAAACATACATTATTTAAACTCAACAATAACTGCAACAATTGTTTAGAAGTTAGAGTATTTTTTAGGGGGAAGAATATTTTATTACTGGCATTGTTTAGAACTGTGCCTGTGAAGTGATTATAAAAGCAGGCAGACTTTTAGTCAATTTATCATTGTTTTCAAAATTCTCCACAGCAAATACACTCTCTTACTGCCTACACCCAGGAAAGACTGCCCCTACCACTCCATCCATCTAATGTTTTTCCAGGTAGAAAATTTGATAATGTTTAAAATGATAATTTTTCTCTGCTTTTCCAACCTGCACTACTTAGTTCTTTAAAGGTCTAATTGCATTGATTAGCACTTCCAGAAAAGTGATCAGAATAGCAGTGTTCCTCGTCTTCTTCCTAGTTTGAATGGAATGCCTCGAGTGTTTATTATTAAAAGTAACATTGGCCGTCAGTTTTATTTAAATATGTGCTAAGAAAAAAACCCTTGTTCCCAATTTACTAGAGGATTAGTCAAACGTAATTATTGACTTTTATCAAATTACTTTTGACATCTATTAATGCCATGGTTTTTTTTGACCTAACAATGCAATAAATTAAGCATTTATGTTCATAATTATACCATTCTTACATTACTTCAACAAGGTCTACTTGGTCATGGAGTATTTCAAATTTTGATGACTTTAATTTGCTAGTATTTTCTTTATGATTTTTAAAAATTTTATATTCATAGGTAAGATCAATAATTTAAAATAATCTATCTCTTTTTTTCATAGTCATTGTCAGGTTTGATGCCAGGGTTATACCAGCTTTGAGAAATGCATTGGGAAATGTTCTGTCCTTTCTTGTTCTAAGACCATTTAAATGAACATTTTCTGAATAGACTTCTCTACAATCTCTGTGAATGCAATAAATGTCATCACATACATTTAAGATAGTTTTAATTTCCTTTCAAGCCGGTGTTTATTACTTTTAGAGCTTTTGTTTTTCATTGCTTGATCAACATATTTTCTATCTATACAATTTGTTTAAGTATCTTGGGTTGCAATGGAATATATCACAGTGTTTCTAGCGAAAGTTAATAAATGAAAAAATATTTTTATTTAATGGCTTTTTACCTAGCATTAGGGTTTGCAAGAGTGGGTTACAGTCCTTAAGCAAGATGTAGGTGTATATTGCTTATTTTTGCCTGTTATTTTTATTTTATATAAATGGAATAATATATATATTCTTATGGAACATACTGCTTTAACTATTATGTTTAATATTTATCTGTGGTACTGTATAATCTGTAATTTATTTTGCTTATTTTTCTATAGTTTATTATTGTTATGAATATGTCACAATTCATGTGATCTACTTTTTACTTTATGTAGAGACAGAGTCTTGCTATGTTGCTCAGGTGGGTCTTGAACTCCTGGCCTCAAGCCATTCCTCCACCTTGGACTCCCAAAGAGCTGAGATTACAGGCATGAGCCACTGTGCTTAGGCCTCATGTGACATATACCTTTGATGAAAATTTGGGTGGTTTCCTATTATTCATCACTGTAAACCATGGGGCTGCTATAAACATTCATTGCATATAAGATAAATAACTAGAAGTTGAATTGCTGGGTCAAAGAGTATCTACATGTTCAACTTTATTGGGTAATCTGAACAGTTTTCCAATGTAGTTATACCTCTCCAATTAGCCAACTATGAGAGTTCCCATTGCTTTATATTTACTGAAACAAATAAATCTAAAAATTGCATTATCTTAACACAATAGAAGTGTCTAATGTGGGATTTCTCATTTGTAGTGGGGCTCAAGGAGAAGGCTGTGCTCTACAGAGTCATTCAGGGACATAGGCTGATGGAACATGTGCCATCTTCAACTAATGGTTTCTAAGGTCACCAGCATCAATAGCTAGCTGGCAGAAAAGGGAGAAGGTATAATGACTTTTTAACTACAGTGGTCTGGAAATAATATGTGTAACATTCATTAATGAGAACTAGTGCATGGCCTGTTCGAGATACAAGGAAAGGTTGGAAATATAGGTTCTGTCTGGGAAGCTGCCTGCTGACATCTCTGTGCCATGGAAAGGGTGGTCAGTTAGGCAGCTTTGCCATGGATGGGTTCCTGTTCACAAATTTTGAGTGAGACACAAAGAATTCTGCTATTACCTAGAGTTCAAATACTTTTCTTCTGTCATATCTTTGATTATTTCTGGTCTACTTTGTTCTGGTTCTTCTTGAATAGTGTCAGTTAGCTGAATGCTGGCCATCAATCTATACCTATTATTTTCTCTCATCATTTTTATGACTTGCCCTTTTCACCTGAATTATGAGATGGTTTTTCCTGTTTTTTTCATTCTCATAACTAATTAAGTTTTCTTCAGCATTAATTCTGCTTTTTACTGAACTCAAAGTGGATTTTAATTTATTACATTTTAGTTTCCATTAAAAAGTTCCTTATGTCATTCTTGTTTCTTTCCCTAAAAAATAGGGCGGTGGTATATGCCGGTTTTCTCAAGACAGTCTGGTTGTACACTTGATATTCTGGCATTTCTTTTTCTGTTTTTTCTTTCTACTTTTTAGTAGGGGTATAATATACATGAAATAAAATATGTGTAATCACTTATCTTAAATGTATAGCTCAATGAATTTTTCATATATATTTTCTAGTGTAACTATCATCCAGATCAAGATACAGAGTGCTTCTAACATCCCCAAAAGCTCCATTGTTTCTCCTACCCCTGCAAAGTAACCACTATTCTGACTTCTATCATGTTAGTTTTGTCTGCTCTTGAACTTCATATGCAGTAGTCCCTGATATGTGGTATGTGTTACAAGACCCCCAGTAGATGCCTGAAACTGCAGATAATACCAAACTTTATCGATAATACTTTTTTTTCCTGTACTTACATACCTATGATAAAGTTTAATTTATAAATTAGGCATAGTAAGAGATTAACAATAATAGTAAAATAGAACAATAATACACTGTAATAAAAGTTATGTGAATATGGTCTCTCTCTCTCTCTCTCCCTCCCTTCCCCCATCTCTCTCAAAATATCTTATTGTACTCTACTCACCTATTTTTGGGCTGAGTTTGACCACTGGCTCCTAAACCGCAGAAAGCAAAACCACGGATAAGGGGTGACTACTATGAATGGAAACATACAGTATGCATTCTTTCATGCCCATTTATTTTGCTCAGTGTACTGTGTGGGACCTTCATCCATGCTTTTGCGGTATCAGTAGTTTGTTATTTTTATTGCTGAGTATTCTTTTTTTTCTTTTTTCTTTTTTGAGACAGAGTTTCACTCTTGTTGCCCAGGCTGGAGTGCAGTGGCACAATCTCGGCTCACTGCAACCTCTGCCTCCCAAGTTCAAGTGATTCTCCTGCCTCAGCCTTCCCAGTAGCTAGGATTACAGGTGCCCACCACCACATCCAGCTAAGTTTTGTATTTTTAGTAGAGACAGGGGTTCACCATGTTGACCAGGATGGTTTTGAACTCCTAAACTCATGATCCGCCCACCTTGGCCTCCCAAAGTGCTGGGATTACAGGTGTGAGCCACTGCGCCTGGCCTATTGCTGAGTATTCTGTTGTGTAAATATACTATAATTTATTGCCCATTCTTCTGTTTATGAAGATTTTCATTGTTTCCAGTTTGGGGATGTTATTCATTAAGGCACTATGAACATTGTTGTATATGCCTTTTGGTGAACATATGAACTCTTTTCTAATGGGTATATACCTAGCAGTGAAATTTCTGGGTCAGAAAGTAGAACTATATTTAGCTTTAATGGATATTGCCAAACAGTTTTCCAAATTGGTCATGCTGTTTCACACTACCACCCGCCGTAAATAGAGGTTCCAATTTCTCCACATCACTGCCAATGTTTAGTCTAGTTTGTTTTGATTTTAGCCATTCTGATGAGTGCGTGGCGGTATCTCATTGTGGTTTCAATTCCTATTTTTTGGTGAATAATAATATTGAAAACTTGATATTTGCTTGTTAGCTATTTAGACATTCTCTTTTATAAAGTGACTAAGGGTTTTGTGAACATTTTTATTGGGTTGTTTGTTGTCTTTTTCTTCTTAGTTTTTTGGCGTTCTTTTACATTCTGTATACAAGTCCTTTTGTCAGATATGTTTTGTGAAAATTTCTCCCATTTTGTTACTCACCTTCTCTCTCTCTTCTGATAAGTAGTATCTTCTGATAAACTGAAGTTCTTAATTTTAACAAAATTCAATATATCATTTTTAAAAGCTTGTGGTTATCTCTGTTTGTATCCTGATTAAGAAACTTCCGTGTACTCCAAGCTCCCTGTTCTGGCTGCTCTTGCTGCCTAACAACCAATTTCAAAACAGTGATAGAAAACAACAGTCATGTATTATTTCTCAGGGTTTCTGTGGGAAAAAATTTGGGAAGGGCTTAGCTCTATGCTTCCAGAGTCTCTCATGCAATTTCAGTTGGAGGACAGCTGGAGCTGGAACATCAAGGGACAGCTGGAGGCTGGCCAGGCGTTCATATCAGCTTCTTTCCATGTAGTCTTGGGACCTCTCCATGCCCTCCCCCCAGATAGGCTGACTTTGGGCTTCCTCACATCATGGTGCCTCAGTTCAGCTGGACTGCTTGCATGACAGTTGAAGTCTAAAACAATGACTATTCCTGTAATCCAGGCTGAAGCTGCATTGCCATTTATCACCTGCTGAGGAAGCCATCCAGCATACAAGCCTATCTAGATTCAATAAGAGAAAAAGTAAATTTCTATTGATGGGGCAGTGGCAAAGCCATACCGTAGAATAATATTTGGGATTTGGATTGGGATCCCAATAGAATTTAGTGAGGATTGACATCTTAACAATATGGTATGTTTTGATCCATAAACATGGTCTATTTCTCCATTTATTTTGGTCTTTTAAACATTTTCCCTTCAGTGTCCTGTAGTTTTCAATATAGAGATCTTAAACATATTCTGTTGTATTTATTCCTTAATATTTGATGATTTTATGTTGTATATGGTATTTTTACTTTATTTAAAATTATTTATTCCTAGTACATAGAAATTAATTGACCTTGTATTCTGCATCCTTCCTAAGGTTACTTATTAATACTAATTATTTGTATATTCTATTGAATTTTATACATACGCATCCCCTTTTCAGACCTGGAGTGCAAACTGACATGCATGAGTGCAGACCAATTTTCAGTTTCTAGTAGGCATGTACCAAATAACAGTTCCATTCTACTGAGGTAGCACATTTCCCCATCTGGTTCTGTATTCTTGTGACCCATAGAGTCACCTGCAAAACTGCAATTGATAGAGTGCCCTGCCTATTAGGGATCTTCCTATCTCCACCCTTGCCTGTAGTGTTTAGCTTGTAAAGTTAAAGTTACACCTCCCAAGATACAGAACAAATTGCTGGTTCTCCTTCTTCCTACCCCTCCCCCACATATACACACACTTCCTGGCCAGTTATTTCCTAGGAGGTGCTATCTCCAAATAGATGTAGGACTGGCATCCGCAAGAAGCAGCACTTCCATGGCACATGGGTGCCCGCTTAATGTTGTGGTTGATACAGACCTTGAATCTCTGTGTCTCTAAGAAAGTAGGGGCAGCTGGCTTCCCATTGACCTCTATTACATGAGGCGTAATTTGGATTGTATCAATCCTATGTTTCTTGCCTTATAATTAACAACAATGCTTCCAAGAATCTGGGTAAGTCATGATTGTGTCAAAGTTTCTGGTGCTTGTCGTTTTGAGTTCTTGTCTTTTTCTTTATTTTCAAAGATATCATACAAAAGTTGGGAGAGGCTGCCCGAGACATTTCTAGCCAAACAACATTTAAAGTCAGAAGTTATTTCTTTGTGGCCACCTATTTTTATATGTGCATTTAGATCTGTCATTAGGGGAAGAGGCAACGTGCCAGAAATCTGCAAAATAGGATTGTTTTTGGTTGAGCAAAATGACATAAAAAAATAGAATCCAAACACTAGAGAATACTATTATTTTGTTATTTGTAATGACAGTCACATAAGACCTGTTTTTTTCTATATATCAGATATCACTGCATTGATTTCAGCCTGAAGGGATCCCCTTTCCTGCCTCTCCTCCCCCGTCCCCTCTTGCCAGGTCAGCTTTTCTGACCATAGGACACTGCGCTGGCATCTTCCCCATCAGCCGAGACCCCCTGGAGTGCAGGTCTCCTTGTGGTATGTTCTTTGCACAGTGAATACTCCAGTCTCAGCTGCTCATTTCTTATTCTGCTTCCTGAGTTTATTCTTGTCAAACCATTTGATCAGGCAGTTAAATGTGGAAAACCACAAGAGAAAAGGATGCTCTGGTAGGACCACCAGAGGTGCAGGGTGAGCGCTTGATTAAGAAATCTAATCCATAGGTATGAGGCCGACTCCTTGATGTTGTCTTCACTTTTTTTAAAAAACAACAACAACCTGTTTTTCAAAAACTATGCTGTCATATCCGGAGAATGACACTGTGAGGAAAAAAAAATTTAAAAACAAAACAAAAAATGCCTATGCTTTCAGACTTGCAAGGCTAACACAGACTGGTTCTCAAAGACGTGTGGGGTGGTGGTGATTTTATGATTTTGTTTTGGTCAAAGATTCCAACAGAAGGATTTGAGATTATTGAGAGATTTAAGGATATTTCAAAGATTAGTTCACTCATTCATTGAATGAATATTGATTGAGAATCAAGCACCTTCTGGACTTTGTGCTAGGTATATACACTTCTAACAGAGGAAGATAGACATGAAAACCAACAATTTTGGAAGTCCTTATGTAATTATAGTTGTGGTATGGGCATAATAGTTATAAAGAAAGAAAAGACATGAAAGAAAAGACCCTTTAAATCTGGCTTGAGAAGCCCAGGCCTTTGATGTTCATACGGTGATCCCTCCTATCCTTGGGCTGATGTCATCCAGGAAAATGAGGTAGAGCCCTATTCCTTAGGCTGGGTGGCTCCCACAGTGGCTGGCCTCTGTGGAGGAGCCCCTCTTTCTATGCTTGACTATGGCAACCCCCCATTGAGGGACCCAAGTTCACAGGCTTAGTGCCTGGACTCCACAGCACCTTAGCAGCTCTCCATCAGAGGCCCTATCGCTGCAGGGAAGATGGTGCCATGAGGTTGAGCTCACAGAATCAGCAACATTATTCTCTAAGCCCAATTCCCGTGGTTCCAATGCCCAGCTTGGCTCCCTCTTGTACCCAGGAGGCACACAATTTCCACATCCTTCTGGGGATCCTTCCACTGAACACCCCAGGATGCTTGCAAGGCCGAGAATCTAGTGAGAGCTATACTGGGGTGGAAGGACATCCATATCTGTATTGTGGATCAGACTAAACACACTGAGATGGGGACAAAGGAAAATGCTGAGTGCCACTGGGAGGTCTATAGGGCAGTATCAGAGTTCATGGGTGGCCCTGACCATATTTGAGGAATCAAGGGGTCCCTGAAAAGGTGAGGTTTTGGTTGAGTCCTTATGGGTGACTAAGAGTTAACAGGAATGATTTAAACTTAGCAGCATGGAAGATTTTGTGTGTGTGTGTGTGTGTGTGTGTGTGTGCGCGTGCGCGCGCACGCGCATACACGCACACGTGCACATGCATGCACTTCTGAGAATGTAAGTGTGGGAATAATTCTAATAGAATTAGAAGGATGGCATTTTGATTGGGAGCATAGCTGGTGAGTAGGGTCGCCTCAACCAAGTCTCATGTCTACATATCTCTTATCTTCCTAGAACTTCTAGAGACATTCCCAAGGGCACAGTACTGGTTCTTACTGCCCAGCTGAATTCTGCAAGAGCCAGGGAATTCAGAGATGTCTCCCAGGTTTTACATTGTTTATTATGATCTCCAGGGATAAATCATTAAACATGTTCCAGATTCTTCTTTGTACTAACTGTGAATTCCTTCAAATCATTCACACCACCATGCGTGTGAGAACATGTTTGGTGTCAAGATTCCCGTATGTGAAAAGGGGCACGGGTAGAGCCCCTCCCACAGGGGGCATGCTGGTCATTCCCTGTTCTCTTAGTCACTACGTTCTCTACCCAGCTCCTACGTAGCTTCTTTCAGCCGTAATGTTTTCAAACAGTTTTTTAAAAATTGTCCCTTTCTTCTCCTTGTCCCCAAGATTTAAAAATCATAAATGGGCAAAGTCAGCTTTCTTTTCAGAATCAAAATACAGAACAAATGAAAAAAGTTTGGTATTTAACCTTCCCAAGTTTGAGCCTTCACAAAGAACGCAGCCAAGTTTTATGTTCGTCACAGCCCTTCTACGTATACTTTACCTTCTCTACACTTGGTTCCAAGCTTTATGCCAACTCCACTGTTATTTAAAAAGAAAAAGCCTTCCCAGTTGTTATTAGAAACTACTATTTAGCTTTCCCTCTCTGCTACCTAGAAAACCAGAGAGGAGCGTCCCAGGAGTAGCCAGTCTTACGTGATTCATGGGGCTGCTTAGTCCTTACATGAACCTGGCCACTAACATGTCTATTATATTGTGGTAATGACTATCAGCTGTTATCCCGTGTGAGAAATAAGAGATTCCCTTTTGTTTTTCATGCAGTGGTACATAAAGTCTCATCAGTTGAGCTGACAGGGGATATCCAAAGAGGCCAGGAGAGCTCCAAGATCTGACTAATGAACATCACAACAGGACTGGGTCTTTCATTCCTCTTTGCAAGGGTCCTGGTGGTGGGGATGTCCTTCTCTGGAGAGCTGGTCCTACAAGACAGAAGTGCTGACTTTTCTTTAGCTCATGGCAAGTGTGATGGGAGGAAGAAACGTTTCCTGGGTCCACTCTGTGCCAGGCCCTGGATCTGCAGTTCAGAAGGCCAGGGTTCCAATTCTCATGCTGACATTTCCTGGCTGTATGACCCTAGACAAGTTACCTCGTTTTTGTCTCAGTTTTCATATCTTTAAATTGGGATGACATTAGCAGCTTCACCTCCCAGGGTTGGTGTAAGGATCAAACAGATAATTATTCAGAAGCCCTTCGTAAGTGGCACCGTGAGAAGGAAATTTTGGTTATCTCATTCAGTGTGATCCAACAGTAATATCAGGGGACCTATCTCACCCAGGAGTCTCATCCAGGGGAATCCCAAGGTCCTGCTCAACTGGAGAAGCAGGTTACTCACCTGACTTGTGTCTGGCATCAGGAAGAGGACTACTGGCCAGATCTTTAGTGATATCTAAGTCAAGGACCAGGTAGACACAGTTTTCTCAGATCTGGGTTGCAGTTTCAGAGCATAGGTGGAGGCTGTGTCAAGGGACAAGAACTGGATTATGCTGAGTTACTTACTACTATATTTGCAAATATACATTGTCAAGTTTATACAAATGCTTGCAAGAAAACACACGCACCCCCCCACAACACACACACACACACACACACACACACACACACACACACACTAGAGGTCCAGTTATCTAACAGTAAGAAATAAAATGGCAGAATAAAATGCCTTTCAGATCAGGATAGGAGTCAAAGGATTGTTGTTAATTTAAAATACATACACATGCAATGGAGAAAAAGTTAAATGAATTACATCTGAATAAAGGTCAACTAAATTTAGGTCTTTAATTAAAACAAGAAAAAATGGCAACATAAAGACTTCTTAAAATAGGCCGGGTGCAGTGGCTCACGCCTGTAATTCCAGCACTTTGGGAGGCTGAGTCAGGCAGATCAGGAAGTCAGGAAGGAGTTCAAGACCATCCTGGCCAATATGGTGAAACCCTGTCTCTACTAAAAATACAAAAATTAGCCAGGTGTGGTGGCGCATGCCTGTAATCCCAGCTACTCAGGAGGCTGAGACAGGAGAATCGCTTGAACCCAGGAAGCAGATGTTTCAGTGAGCCAAGATCGTGCCACTGCACTCCAGCCTGGGCAACAGAGCGAGATTCCATCTCAAAAAAAAAAAAAAAAAAAAAAAAACTTTTAAACAAGGACGTTGACATTAAATAAAAAATCTTATGGGCACTTAGTTTCTCCTATTGCTGGTAAACAGAGAGAGAAAGTGAGAAATAGGAAAAGAGAGAGGACAAGAGGGAAAAGAAAAGGCGGTAAGAGAGTGAGGCCAAGTGGGCCGGAAAGGAGAGAGATGACGCAGCCCAGAGCAAGGAAGCAGCAGGAGGTTGTAAAGAGCGTTGAGCCCAACAAACAGCTGCTGCCCCAAGCATGAATCTCCACATCAGTTACTAACTTTACTGACTCTGGTTTTCTGACAGTTTCTCAGAGCAGTCACTTCTGCTCTCAACATCACTCATCTGCCTGTGGGGGAGTAAGTGCTTGTTTTCACTGGAACTCAGAAAATGGGATATATAAAGAAATGACTTAAGTTTAGGGAATTTTCTTCGTGTGATGTTGGCTATATCGTAAAATCTGTTGGCTCACAGTGGGTACTCAAATAATGTTTTCTTCACTGTCATTTTGTTATAATGTTGATGAGAAAAAAAATCAATTCCTGGCTGGGGCTACTGTCTGAGTGGAGTCTGCACACTTTCTCCAGGCTCTCCAGTTCCTTCCCACATCCCAAAGACGTTCATGTCAGGTTCCTTGTTGTGTCTACAGGGCCTCAGTGGGTGAGTGCAGGTGTATGCATGAGCGCCCTACGGTGGCTGGGGTCCTGTCCAGGTCTGGTTCCCGCCTGGTGCTCTGAGCTGCCAGGATAGGTTCCAGCCACCCCTGCCCCACTGAACTGGAATAAGTGGGTAAATAATAATCTTACTTGTTTTTATTCATCTTTCTTAACTGTAAATATCGCTCACACTTATTTCAATGTTTAATACTAGAAGTGTTTTGGTCTTTATTCAGAAGTTTGGTGATGTTTTTGTAACCAGAAATATGCCGTGAGAACTTAACTCTTGTTTATATCAGTTAGCCTATGGTAAATTGGTTTTGTTATAAGTCATCTCTCTTAAGGTTGCAGTTTCCAAGAACCTATCAATGACATTAAATGAGAATCTACTACACTTCATCTTTCAGCATTCCTGCTGGCCAATAGAAACTTGGTATGAAAAGAAGTGGGAAGGCCCTGCCATGGTGCTTGTGATTCCATTCCTTGTGTCAGATCTTTGGAGATTCAGCTGTCAATAGCTTCCCCAAAAGGGCTGACTGAGTATATGACTCAAAGTTCTCCAGAGAAACAGAACAATAGGGGCTATGGAGATACCGAGAAAGAGATTAATTAGGAGGGCTTGGCTCCCACCATTACTGAGGCTAAGAAGTCCCAGATCTGCCATCCCAGCTAAGCCAGTGGTGTAGTTCCAGTCTAAGCCTTAAGTGCTGAGAACCAGGGAGCCACGGTTGTAAGTCCCAGTCTCAGTTCAAAGATCCAAGAACTGAGGGCCAATGGTATAAGCCCCCATTCATGTCTGGGGACCCAAGAACCAGGAATGCTATGTCCAACACCAGAAGAAGACAGATGACTCAGCTCAGTCAGAAGCAAATTTGCCCTTCCTCCACCTTTTAATACTATTCAGGCCTGTTGGGTAGGGTGATACTCACTTTTATTGATGAGGACAGATTTTTACTCTGTCTACCGATTCAAAGGCTAATCTCTTCCAGAAACACCCTCACAGATACACACAGCTATCTGGGCATCCCTTAGCCCCATCAAGTTGATATATAAGATTAACCGTCACACTGAGGAACCCTTAGGATCTGGGATACAACAAGAAAATGTCACTTTGGATATTTGCCCCGATGATGTTAGTAATGGGTTAGAGTTAACAGGGCAGAAGATGACAAAATGGATGAAAATTAGCAGGTTCCCCTTTCCCCTTTCCGTATCATTCATGTGCACATCACATCCCTGTCGGGGGCATCTCTCATCACAGATGTGCGTTCTCAGTCTCACAGTACTGGAAGAGAAGGGCAGATATGGAGTGCAGAAGCCCTTCCCCAAGATTTCCATATCCACTTCCTTTGGTAATTACTGATAATAGGCGAGTTACCCAACAATAAGCCAGTACCAGAAAATTATTGTCCTGGCAAACTACTTTTCTAGTCCTATACACACACCAGGTTAGCCCCGTCTTCCTGGACTGGGCAAATGCTGTAACCGCCTATTCTGTGTGTGGTGACAACAGTTGCAAGTCGCAGCAGTGATGGCAGCCACTGTGCATCGAGGGGTTTGCATGTGCCAGGCTGTGACTTACACCGTTCCACACACATCATCACATTTGATCTTCATAATGACTCTGTGTGCTGGGTATTATCATATCCCCCATTTTACAGGTAAGGAAATTGGCAATCAGAAACGTTCAAAAAGTTGTTCTTAGCCATTAGTGCTGGAGCTAAGATTTGGGTCCAAACATCACAAAAGTCCACGCAGTTTCCACCTTGCCACCGTGGTATTCAAGGTCTTATTTCCTATAGTCTCAGGCACAGTCTTTCGATGTGGGACCACCTACACTTTTATGATTCAAAGACCTCTATGTCTGATAAAAACCCCTATGCCTTGGCAGGTCTAATTGAGGCAGGTTTTGAATGAGCATCTAAAAAGAAATGAGTATTTTGAAGTGTGGGAGGTTGGATGAAAGAGAGGAAGAGTGTTTCCATAGTTATGTGAGTACTTCCAGCCTAGAATGAGCTTATTGCAAAAGATCAAAAGTCACTTGGCCCAGCTGACCAAGGAATTGGGAATGCCCCACTTCTTCAGAAATGAATGGACAATTCAGAGGCCCAGTCAGTCACTGCTACTTCTTAAGCTTTAAGCCATAAATCTAAAAAACATAGTAAACAAGGGAAGCTCTTTAAGACTCCTTCAGCAATCTAGTCTGATTGATTTTATTCATGGAAGATGCCAAAAAAAATCGCTGACTTACTACAACTTGTTTTTTTGTAAGAAACTGAAAAGAGGAAAACCTCAAATGTTGTTGCTGTCCTTCACTTCTAATCCAAAGTAAACAGGGGACCTCTGTCCTTTGTGTTGGACAGTGGAAGACACAGGGCCCTTGTTCCAGGAATGAGCAGTATCGGCCCATCACAGGCCCGGTTCACACTGAGGCGCCTGTGTTCAGGCAGTGAGATTGGCCCAGACAGCCTCTGATTCCAGCCTGCCCTGGTGCAGCAGTGCAAACAGTTGATGTTCAAACTTCACTCTCCACGACCCCCTCATCATCTGTACCCACAAAGGAAGAGAAACTCTCCTAACTCTTATTCCCTATAGCTCTGTAACCAACCAAACCATTGTCACCGCCTTTCCTTCTGAAGGAAATTAATCTGTTTCTTATTACAAAAGTGAAATATATTCATTGTGGATAATTTAAATTAAAAAAAGCTCTGCTGACAAGTGGTGGTGTAAAAAAAAAAAGAAGAAAAGCAGAGAAGAATAGACAAAGAGTCACTCAATTTAACCACCGTAGTATTGAAACATTTTGCTGTATCTGTAGCTTTCTGTCTGTTTCTCTATGTATGTAAATAACATATTTATGGGAGAGGGACAAAAATTGTACATTTTTAGGAATATATTATAAATAGTCATCAAAATAAATTTCTATTGAATTAAAGAGCTAAAAATGTAAAATGTAAATATCCTAGAATAAGTATAGATGAATACTTACTGCAGATGTTATTAATCTGGGATGCATCATAAACTTCGGAGAGTCTTTAACACTTATAATAATATGTGCAATTTGGTATAGAGGGACATGGATATAAATATAAATATATATGGGAGTAGCAGGCAAAACAGTTCATAGTTTTCATCAGATTCTGAAGGTGTAGGTAACCCAAAGAATCAATAATTCATATTAACTTGGCTTGAGTGTTGGGGGAGAATGCCCAATGTTGGAAACAGCCTACCACATAGGTAGTAGAAATGATTTTTTAATTTATTTTATTGCATTTGAGGTTTTGGGGTACATGTGAAGAACATGCAAGATTGTTGCATAGATACATACATGGCAATGTGGTTTGCTGTGTCCAGCCCCATTACCTATATCTGGCATTTCTCCCCATGTTATCCCTCCCCAACTCCCCACCCCCCACTGTCCCTTCCCTAGTTCCCCCCACCCACAGACCTCAGTATGTGATGCTTCCATCCTGTGTCCATGTGTTCTCATTGTTCAACACCCACCTATGAGTGAGAACATGCAGTGTTTGATTTTCTGTTCTTATGTCAGTTTGCTGAGAATGATGGTTTCCAGGTTCATCCATGTCCCTACAAAGGACACAAACTCATCGTTTTTGATGGCTGCATAGTATTCCATGGTGTATATGTGTCACATTTTCCCTGTCCAGTCTATCATCAATGGGCATTTGGGTTGGTTCCAAGTCTTTGCTATTGTAAACAGTGCTGCAGTGAACATTCATGTGCACATGTCCTTATAATAGACATAATCCTTTGGATATATACCCAGTAATGGGATTGCTGGGTCAAATGGAATTTCTATTTCTATGTCCTTGAGGAATCACCACACTGTCTTCCACAATGGTTGAACTAATTTACACTCCCACCAACAGTGTAAAAGTGTTCCTATTTCTCCACCTCCTCTCCACCATCTGTTGTCTCCAGATTTTTTAATGATTGCCATTCTAACTGGCGTGAGATGGTATCTCAATGTTTTGATTTGCATTTCTTTAATGACCAGTGATGATGAGCATTTTTTCATATGTTTGTTGACCTCATGTATGTCTTCTTTTGTAAAGTGTCTGTTCATATCCTTTGCCCACTTTTGAATGGGCTTGTTTTTTTCTTGTAAATCTGTTTTAGTTCTTTGTAAATTCTGGATATCAGCCCTTGTCAGATGGGTAGATTGCAAACATTTTTTCCCATTCTGTTGGTTGCCGATTCACTCTAATTACTGTTTCTTTTGCTGTGCAGAAGCTGTGGAGTTTGATTAGGTCCCATTTGTTTATTTTGGCTTTTGTTGCCAATGCTTTCGGTGTTTTGGTCATGAAGTCCTTGCCTGTGCCTATGTCCTGAATGATTTTGCCTAGATTTTCTTCTAGAGTTTTTATGGTGCTGGATCTTAGGTTTAAGTCTTTAATCCATCTGGAGTTAATTTTAGTGTAAGGTGTCAGGAAGGGGTCCAGTTTCTGCTTTCTGCACATGGCTAGCCAGTTTTCCCAACACCATTTATTAAACAGGGAATCCTTTCCCCATTGCTTGTTTTTGTGAGGTTTGTCAAAGATCAGATGGTTGTAGATGTGTGGCATTGCCTCTGAGGCCTCTGTTCTGTTCCACTGGTCTATATATCTGTTTTGGTCCCAGTACCATGCTGTTTTGATTACTGTAGCCTTGTAGTATAGTTTGAAGTCAGGTAGTGTGATGTCTCCAGCTTTGTTCTTTTTGCTTAGAATTGACTTGGCTATACAGGCTCTCTTTTGGTTCCATATGAAGTTTAGGGTGTTATTTTCCAGTTCTGTGAAGAAGGTCATTGGTAGCTTGATGGGGATAGCATTGAATCTATAAGTTACTTTGGGCAGTATGGCCATTTTCACGATATTGATTCTTTCTAACCATGAACATGGAATGTTTCTCTATCTGTTTGTGTCCTCTCTTATTTCATTGAGCAGTGGTTTGTAGTTCTCTTTGAAGAGGTCCTTTACATTCTTTGTTAGTTGTATTCCTAGGTATTTTATTCTCTTTGTAGCAATTGTGAATGGCAGTTTGTTCTTGATTTGGCTCTCTTTAAGTCTGTTATTGGTGTATAGGAATGCTTGTAATTTTTGCACATTGATTTTGTATCCTGAGACTTTACTGAAGTTGCTCACCAGCTTGAGGAGATTTTAGGCTGAGACGATGGGGTCTTCTAAATATACAATCATGTCATCTGCAAATAGAGACAATTCAACTTCCTCTTTCCTAATTGAATACCCTTTATTTCTGTTTCTTGCCTGATTGCTCTGGCTAGAACTTCTAATACTATATTGAATAGGAGTGGTGAGAGAGGGTATCCTTGTCTAGTGCCGGATTTCAAAGGGAATGCTTCCAGTTTTTGCCCATTCAGTATGATATTGGCTGTGAGTTTGTCTAAAATCGCTTTTATTATTTTGAGATACATTCTGTCAATACCTAGTTTACTGACAGTTTTTAGCATAAAGAGCTGTTGAATTTTGTCTAAGGCCTTCTCTGCATCTATTGAGATGATCATGTGGCTTTTGTCTTTGGTTCTGTTTTTGTGGTGGATTACGTTTACAGACTTGTGTATGTTGAACCAGCCTTGCATCCCTGGAATGAAGCCTACTTGATCATGATGGATAAGCTTTTTGATGTGCTGTTGCAGTCGGTTTGCCAGTATTTTATTGAAGATTTTTGCATGTATGTTCATCGTGGATATTGGCCTGAAGTTTTCTTTTCTTGTTGGGTCTCTGCCAGGTTTTGGTAATGTTAATTGGTAAAACTTTTCTGTAGGGAAGTGTGTGTGTGTGTGTGTGATAAAATAGCCATAAGAACACATTATAAAGTTAAACTAATGCAAAACAGTGTGAAGTAGTCCGAGGGAGCAGAGATAGACAAATAATTAATACAGAATATAAACCCTGGGAGGGTGTAACCAAGAATATTAAAGAATTTGCCATATGATAAAAGTATTATTTCAAATAATACCTTATTTGAAGGGGGGAAAGAATGGATAAAGGTACTCAGTATCAAGAAACCTTAAGATTCTTCACCACCAAATCAAATTGTATGGAAAATGTTGTATTCTTTAAATAAATGAAATACTCTATTTCTAGTTAACAAAGACGTTTTCTAGCCACTTAAAATTACATTTTAAGATGTAATTATTTATATTAATGAAACCTATCTGAATTACTAGAACAAACTACTTGATTATAGTGTATTGTTTTTAATAACATTTTAGTTTTGATTTGCTAGCATTTTATTTACCTTTTTTCATCTAAGAGTTTAAGTCAGATCAGTCTTTTGTTTT
The DNA here is from genome assembly GCF_001604975.1 of Cebus imitator. NCBI lineage: Eukaryota > Metazoa > Chordata > Mammalia > Primates > Cebidae > Cebus > Cebus imitator. Next base: position 3,143,293 of record NW_016107338.1, read on the forward strand.
CTTTTTTGCTTTTCGTTTTTGCTAATTTAGTTAGTTTGGGGTATCAGGATTACTTTAGTTTCAAAAACTGAATTGGAACCATTTTCATTCTTTTTTAATGTTCTGGAATATTTTAAACAGCAAGAATATTAAATTTCTTGAGGGAAAAGAAATCCATGGTATAATTCTATGGAACAGGCCTTTTTTTATAGAGAAATTATTTAACAACATTTCCCTTTCTTCTTTGATTATTAGTCTTTTCAAGTTTTCTAGTTCTTGAGTCAATTTGGCAATTATATTTTCCTGGAAAATTTATTAATTTTAATAAAATTTTGAAATTCATTAACATAAAATTATACATTTTCTTATAACTAAAATATCTTTTCTATGCCACTTCCCATTCCCAGCACTGCACATTTTAAATGTTCTCACTGCTTTTCATGATTAGTCGTGTCAGGGCTTTATTATTTTCAAAATGCTTTTGCATTTCTTTTCCAATTTTTAAATTCACTCATGTATGCTTTAATTGTATCCCCATATTTTTGCCTTCCTTAAATTTACATTATTGCTTTTTCCTTCCCATTTCAGTTACACTGTTACTTTAGTGGTTCTGTTTCTTGATAGTAAAAGAAAATTTGTATCTACAAATGTCTCTTTGCATATAACTGAATCCCAAATGTCTTAATTTGCTTTCATAACCATTTTGTAGCATAAATTTTCTCTTTGATCCAATAAAAAAATTTTATTTCCAATTGATTGAATCTTTAAGTTGTCCTTTTGTTATTAAGTTCTAATTTAATTGTATTATAGTCAATGGCTATAACCTAAAAAGTGTTTTCTTAGAATTACTTAAGATTCTGAGGGTTGGCATATGATCTATTTTTTTTTCTTTTGAGATGGAGTTTTGCTCTTGTTGCCCAAGCTGGAGTGCAATGACACGATCTCGGCTCACTGCAACCTCTGCCTCCTGGTTCAGGCAATTCTCATGCCTTAGCCTCCCAAGAAGCTGGGATTACAGGCATGCACCACCACATTCAGCTAATTTTTTGTATTTTTAGTAGAGACAGGGTTTCACCATGCTGGCCAGGGTGGTCTCAAACTCCTGACCTCAGGTGATCCGCCCACCTCTGCCTCCCAAAGTGCTGAGATTACAGGCGTGAGCCACCATGCTGGCCAGATCATTTCTTAAAAAATCTTCTAAAGATACTTGAAAGGAATATTTATTTACAGAGAAGAAAATTTTGATTTTTATGTATTAGTTATATTGGACAAATTATTCAAATTAATAATAACTTCACTTAATTTCTTTTCTTTTGAGGAGCAACTGACAGAAAGAGATGCTCGGGTTTGACAAAGTGTAGTCAGTACTTACTGCTGCGTAACAAGCCCTGCTAAAATTTAGTGGCTTAAAACAATGGCATGTGATTATTTCTCACAATTCTGTGGGTTGACCAGGTTCACTGTTACAGCCAAAGCCAACTGGTAGGTGGGGTGGGGGCTGGGTTCACTAATAGGGGCTGGTTTCTGCTCTATGCGGCCCCTCATCAGCCTCTAGTAGACTGGATTGGCAGCTGCTTATGATGCAGAAACATTCCAAGACCTCAGGCCCTAAGGCACAGGAGTTTATGAAGTCTCTGCATGCATCATTCTTTACCCACATCCCATCAACCAAAGTAAGTCACATGGCCAAACCCACAGTCCATGTGGGAGGGGACTACACAAGGACAGGGGTAACGGGAAGTTTGCTTCATTGGGGGCCATTAATGTTACAGTCTACCAATATAAAGGAATTATAATTTATCTTTTAGTTTTTCTTATATTTCTTACAGTTTTATTTTATTTATTTATTTATTTATTTTGAGGCAGTCTCTCACTCTGTTGCCCAAGCTGGAATGCAATGGCATGACCTCGGCTCACCGAAACCTCTGCCTTCTGGGTCCATGTGATTCTCCTGCCTCAGCCTCCCAAGCAGCTGGGACCACAGGCACATGCCACCACGCCCAGCAAATTTTTGTATTTTTAGTAGAGATCTGTTTCACCATGTTGGCAAAGATGGTCTCGATCTCTTGACCTCGTGATCTGCCCGCCTAGGTCTCCCAAAGTGCTGGGATTACAGGCATGAGCCACCTTGCCTGGCCATACTTCTAACAGTTTTGACGAAAATGATACTGTGTGTATATTAATTTCTTTTTTGTTATAAATTTTAGTTTTCTTCTAATTGTATCACCTCCCCAGGTTTTATTTGGTTTGCATTTACTGAGCAATCGTTTTTGCTTAATAATGATAAATATAATGAAAAATAAAATCACTATTGGATGTGTTTCTTATAAGCCTTTAGTCAGAATTTGTATTTTAAAGGAGGAATTAAACCTATACATGATGAATAGGAACACAGATATATTTGTGCTTGCTTCTACCATCTGATCATATTATATATGCTAACTGGCTTTTCTGTCTTGGGATTTTACTTATTCTTTCTTCCTGCTACATTAATATTACACACAACCTCTCTTGCTCACTCTCTTTGTTCTTTTAGAAATTTGGATAAATTCTGTTTTTATTCTATTACTAGTTACCCTTAACTTTTAAAATAAATTTTAAATTTCTCTTTCAGAGGATAGATTTCACAGTAGCTATCAATTCTCTTCAATGAAAGATGAGCCTGGTATGGCGGCTTACACCTGTAATTTCAGCACTTTGGGAGTCTGAGGTGGGCAGATCACCTGAGGTCAGGAATTTGAGACCAGCCTAACCAACATAGTGAAACCCTAACTCTACCAAAAATAGAAAAATAAACCGGGCATGGTGGTTCATGCCTGTAATTTCAGCTACTTGGAAGGCTGAGGTGGGAGAATCACTTGAACTCACAAGGTGGAGGTTGCAGTGAGCCGAGATCACACCATTGAACTCCAGCCTGGGTGAGATAAAGCGAGACTCCATCTCAGAAAAAAAAGGAAGGAAAGAAAACACCGAGAACATTTTTACTTCCCTTCTATGCCACCCTGTCCTCCCAGTTTCTACAATAATAATACTGGACTTCAAATTTATTATGATTTAATCCCCACTCCTAATCCATGTGTATGTTTTATTTTAAAACTCTCTTCCACAGCTCAGACATTATGGATATGTAATTATCTCACATAGAAACGTGTGAAAGAAACAGGTCTAGGACTGGTTCAGCAGCTAGCTCCTCAGTGTCAAGGTGGGCATCTCTCAGATTCCGTTGGCCTCCTCCTCAGAATCACAACATGGATGCCACACTCCAGATATTTCCTCTTTAGACAACCAACTTCGAGGCAGAACGTCAAGCTACCTTGCTGCCTGCCCAAAAGCCTAACGGGAGACTCCCCCTGACATTTCATTGGCTGGATTCAGTCATGTGCCTGCCCCCATCAGCAATGGCCAAGGGATTGTCTTACCTCCTCCTGTGGGCTGAGGCACACTGCTGACCAAACAAAATTGGAATTCTGTTAGCAGGAAGGAAAGGAAAATGTCCATCCTATTGACAACCTACAGTGAGCAGTACAACATATTAAAAATCAGGAGTTAGGTTCAGCATTAAATTTTACTGCTGTCATCATTCACTGACTTTTTTTATTTTTTACATCATTGAGTTTATTTGCTTGGCTGGAATATTTTCTGTGGATTCTTTTGTTTTCCTTTGGAGTGGTACATAAATGGTTTCCTTTTTAATAGATTGTCTGAAATATGTTAGCAAGAAACAGAGTTTTGGGTCACAATCATTTCCCTTCAAAATTCCATGGATATTGCTTTGTTGACTTTGGCAATTATGTCAAATGTCAATGTCAATTACGATTTTTTTTAACTTTGGAGGTAACCTGGTTCTTTTGCTTGAGTAGCTCCACAAAACAGAAAACCCCTCACTTGTCCACTGTTGGATACCTAGTGCCTAACCCAGTGCCTGGAACTTAACAGGCTTGCAATGGACACGTGGAATAAAGAGATGAAAGAAAACTGTTAAGAGCCAGTGGTGCTCTGTGGGGGCCCCCAAGAGAGCAGAGTTTCACCTTCATATTGAAGAGTTTCTTTTCCCCACATGTTGGAATATTTTCTGTGGATTCCTTTATATGTAGACACATAAAGCCAGCAAGGAGCTTGTGTGGCTGCCTTCACCACTACACCCACCCCGCACAACCCAGCAATGTTTTCTCTGTGCCAAGCACCAAATGTAGGCCCCTCAGTGGGATCCCTGCTCTGTATGCACCCCAGTACCTGGGCGCTTTCTAAATGTTTCAAGAGGTTGGAGATTTGCCCCACATGAGTTTTCTATGTTATTTTATTTTTGAGACAGAGTCATGTTCTGTTGCCCAGGCTGGAGTGCAGAGGCACAAGCTTGGCTCACCACAACGTCCGCCTTCCAGGTTCAAGAGCTTCTCCTGCCTCAGCCTCCTGGTTAGGGATTACAGGCACCTACCACCACACCTGGGTAATTTTTTTTTAAGTTTTAGCAGAGTTGGGGTTTCATTGTGTTGGCCAGGCTGGTCTTGAACTCTGACCTCAGGTGATCCACCTGCCTCGACCTCCCAAAGTGCTGCAATTACAGGCGTGAGTCACCACGCCCAGCCTCTGTGGTTTGTTTTTGCCTGCAGCTCTTGTCACTACCAACTTGGGAGCATTACTGTGTCTGGGGTTGGGGGCGGGGGTCCTTCCCTGGAGAGGCTTTTCTCTGAGGCGAATTGAAGGTTGTCAAATCCTTCTCTCAAACCAGTCTCATCTGCATTAAGTCTTACAGAAATTCCTTAAAACGTCTGGCATGTGGGTGGAATTCTTCTTTCCGTTTTGAACAATGACATAGATTTTCCCCTAACATTATTTTCTTTTGGTTCTTCAATGGGAGTTTGGAAGCGGGGGGTGGGGGGGGGATGAGAAGTTCAGTGTGAGGGTTTGGATGTCTGTCACAGAATGGAAGTTTATCCTTGCACCTTTCATGGTCTCTTTAAACAAGACCCACTCTACCTTATAGACCTATGGGATACATAACGCCCTCTCCCCATCACTAGTCCCTCCTGTTGGGGGATACAAGAAGTTTCTCCTCTATCAGCTCTCTGCTTTCTTTCTGAGTGCTCCATTTGTATTTTGGATTTTCTCACTTTGTCTCATCCTTTAGCTCTCTCCATTTTTTTTCACCCTTTTCCTCTGAGCTTGGAGAGAATCTCTTGAGTTTATCAGGCAGTCAGGCAGACTGACCCATCACTGAAAAATAAACTATTAAGCCACCTTTTCAGCTCTCTATAGTTGATTTCTCTTTCCTCAGTTCTTCACGTTTTCTTCCTCCTATCCGTCTTTTGCTTCTGTTGATCATCCCTACCCTGTTTCCATCAACATCACTAAGTGTATTTGCCTAAGGATTTCTGGGCGCTTGATTTAGGACTTTCCCAGGGGCACTCCTGAGGACCCTGGGGCAATCTTCCCAGCCTCCAGAAGGGTATGGCTGTTTGGCTGAGACTGCTGGGAACAGTAGCAAAAACAGGAGGACAGAATAGAATGCAGAGTTCTCCTGCCTCCAAGCATGTTTAACGGAATGGCTTCACAGCGGCTGTGCTGAATCCTGTGGGTACCGCTACTGCATCCTGTCGTCTGGGAAGTTCACAAACTATATAATGACTTTCGTGTGGCAGCCACCTGGTGACCCTGATTCCTAGAGTCTCTGACTAGTGCCTTGACAGTTTCAAGGAGCTGTGTGGACCACTAGTGGAACACCAACCTGCAGACTTCAATACTGGGCTTTAGAGCCATTCTGTGAAATCCCCTCTGGAAAGGAAAGATTCAAGCTTAATTTTCGACTTCAGTGTGCATTCCAAAGCTAGCCCTGAGAGCTGGGGGATGGAAGATGTTAAGCAGAAGGTCAGACCGGTCTTTGGACAATACTGGCAATGAAAATCACCCAGATAGCTGAAAACAAAGTAAATGCCTCTTATCTCGTCTTACCTTGCCCATTACACTGGTGATGAAAACTGTAAAAATGAGCCCAGCATAAGGTTTCCTACTTTTTCCTTTGGCAAGAGATAAGGAACACACTAATAGCTGAGTCCCCAGAGGGAGCTGATATTTAGACAATAGATTTCTTTTTCAAAATCCCTTAACACATTAAAATCTTCTCATTCTCCCTAAACACAGTTCTCCAGAGTCCTTAATAAAACTTCTCTCTCTCTCTTTCTCATATACAGATGACATCTTCTCCTTTGCCCTCCCACTGTACCATTCCCCCTTCCTGTTTTCCCTCTAAGCCCAGCTGTCTGCTGCTGTCACTCAGGAAGGTCCTGCAGCCACCTGAAGCCGGCCCCAGTCACTGCTCCCTGGGGCTTGACTGTAAAAATTGTAATTCCTTCAATGCTGGGCCCATGGCTGTGCTTCCTCTCAAGAATGTCTGGGCTGTTCACTTCCCAGTATCTTGGGTAACTGCTGATCTAAAACAGTAAGCTTGGCTGGCCTGAATCATTCAGGGAAGGCTCTGGTGCTCACAGCCCCACAATTACTTCCACAAATGAATCAGGAAGGAAGGGGAGGCTGATCACAGTGAAGAAGGGAGCTCTTTAAACATACCCTCTATAATAAGCATGTAGAAGAAAGGAAAGGGAAAACTGACAGGGGGTTTTATTGGCTCTCAGTAGAACATAACACAGTTCTCTTGTTTGCACAGGGAGGAGAGGCTGTGATTGGCTTCTCACAGAAGAGATTATACAGAGCTCAAGGCCAGCTGCAGCAAGTTTGTGCAAAGGCAGTCCGGGCAGATTCTTAGTGGGAAGCCCACATAACCATCAGGCTCCACATGCAGAGAAACAGGAGCTGCAGTGGCCAAACAAGACAGGTGCAGTGTCTGTAGGTAAAGGAGCACACCTGAGTCTCCACACAGTTTCAAGGGGTTACAGCTGGAATTTCACTCGGCTCAGAGAGTAAGGTGGTCCAATACAAAATGTCACACCACCCTTTGGGAAAAATGATTGCTTTGCTCTAAATTGCATTCTGTCCATTTTTTTTTTTCTAATTTATTTCACACCATAGGCTGAAAAACAGCTTCATAGCTCCTGATTTACCTGTGAAAATATTTCCCATAGGAAGAGGTTTGTACGTGCATGTACACCCAGAAGCTCAAACAAAGGAACCGATATGAAAATGATAACATAAAGATAGTGCTAAGGAACTAAGAGATGGGAAAGGTGTGTCCACTGAGGGAGTTTTCTTTTAAATAACAGGTAGTTTTGTTGATGTCAAACATTGTACTAGGTATGTATTTAGTACTCATATCAACTCAATGAGTTAAGCATTAGCCTTATTAAAAATGTGGAAACTGAGGCAGCATAGCATAGAAGCCAGCACATGAGGCTTGGAACCAGCTCGTTCTGCTTTCAAAATCGAGCTCTGCCCCTTGTTGGCTGCGTAATTCTGGGTAAGTTACTATATTCACTCAGCCTTGATTGTTCTCTTGTAAAACAAGATCTATCTCATAAAGTTGTTGTGAGGATTAAATGAGATATATAAAATGCAAAAGCTGGAGCATCAGCAATTTAGGATATTAGGTTTCCTCCTTGTTCTATGACTAAATGTTCAAAAATCATTTCAATTCAGTTTAGCAAAAAATGATCTTTAAGTTAAAAAAAAAAATACTCAAGCCCTGATTACCTGTTTGACTTGAATGAATTGGAAGGTTATGAAACTGCAGATATGGACCAGCTTTTGAAAATCCTGGAGGGGGAATTAATGATTTTCAAGCATTAGAATGTACTTTAATTTGGATACTCTTTAGTTTGCAGGAAGGCAAATTATCTCTCTTTTTCTTTTTCTTTTTTTTGAGACAGAGTCTTGCTCTGTCACCCAGGCTGGAATGCAGTGGCACAATCTTGGCTCACTGCAACCTCCAATTCCCAGGTTCAAGCGATTCTCGCGCCTCAGCCTCCCAAGTAGCTGGGACTACAGGCACATGCCCTATGTCTGACTAATTTTTTGTATTTTTAGTAGAGCTAGGATTTCACCATGTTGCCCAGGCTGGTCTCAAACTCCTGAGCTCAAGCAATCCACCCATCTCAGCCTCCCACAGTGCTAGGATTACAGGTGTGAGCCACTGCACCTGGCCTGCAAGTTACCTCTTGATTTAAAATATTTTCCAATCATGAAGGAAACAAGCTCCTTGGCTTGATTCTGCTACTTTCCCCCACCTCTGACTTTGGGGCTGGGGGCAGAGAAGCAGAAGCTGCTGAACATGACTCTCAGCCGGCTGGGCAGCCATCCCTCAGTCACAGTGAGCTTGATGTGCATGTTCTAGGAGGAAGCAAGGAGACAGATCCATTCTCCAGTCCTGGGGAACAGGAGAAGAGTGGGGGAACCCCTGATTCCTCCCCTTCTGTAGCCAAGGCAGGCTACTTTAGGGAGGAGACAGGGAAACCACCAGAGCAGTTCAAGATCAACCTGAAGGAAGTGGGAGTCAGGGACAACCTGCTTAAGGAAGTGCATGTTTGCTTTGTACCTGCGTGGTGTGGACCAAGGAAAAGGCTTACCCTAAAAGAACAAAGTAGGCTCCGACAAATAAATGTATTGAAGGTATGATTTACACTGGTGCTTCCTGCCCAAATGTTGAGCCTGGTGCTTCCTTCTTGAAACTAGGCTGCTCTACTTACATGAAACAAACTGGGCAAAAGTCAATCCTGAGTGTCTGAACCTCCCGCCAAGTAAACAGCAAGAGATTCCAGGCCCAACGCTCCCCACCTCCACCTCCAAGGAAAGTGGATCTATCCGGAGCAGCTAGGTCAGAGGAGGCAGGAGAAGAGGGTCAGTGCGTGAGCTCCAGGTACCTGGAGAATATGGCTCTCCCGGGTGTACTGTCGCTATGGATCTTCCACTCTTCACCCAGAATGTCTTCCCTCTATCCCCTCCACCTCCCCAAATTCGAGCACTAGGGGCCACCTCAGAACCACAAATCCTGAAAGGACCACCCAGGTGACTTGGGCCCACACACCCCTCTTTTGGGGTACACTTGGTGACACGCTAGCAGGCTCTTGGCCTCAGCTGGTGGTGCTGTATAACCAGATTCGACATCGACAGAGACCCATCTTTTTATCAGCCCCAAGTACGAAGCCTGACGTTAACGATGTGGCCTGCCTGGGAGGTAAGGCGGCAGCGCTGCCAGAACTGATGAGGATGGGGCACAGGTGGGAAACCTGGTTTAACAAATTCTTCATCGATTCGGGGGAGCACTTTCCATGACCCAAGTCGGCGAAACTCGCAGGTCCCTTTCCTGGCCGGCGAAACTCGCCCCTTTCCGGGAGCGGCCCCTCGGTGCAGGTAACGGGCGCCCGGGCGGCTCCGCTCCGCCGCCTAGAGCCTGGAAGCCGCCACTGCGGCCCAGGACGCTCCGGCCGCGCGGCTGGCGCCGACTCCGCACGCTGGGAGTCCGTGGCCGCACGGCGCTGGCAATCGGGGGTGGTGTCTCAAGTCAGGCGCTTCCTGCCTTTTCCCGGGCCCGGGTGCCCGGCTCGCGCCGCCAAGCTCCGGGATCCCAGGTCGCCCCGCCCAGCCCCGCCGCCCGCGCCCAGCTCAGTGCGCTCGGCGTCCCCGCCCCTTTCCCCAAACCCCCACCCTCTGTGCCCTCAGGGGGGCACCCCCGTCGGGGCGGGAGGGGGTCAGCTGTGCCCCGGTCGCCGAGTGGCGAGGAGGTGACGGTAGCCGCCTCCCTATTTCCGCCCGGCGGGCAGCGCTGCAGGGCGAGTGCCAGCAGAGAGGCGCTCGGTCCTCCCTCCGCCCGCCCGCGCCGGGGGCAGGCCCTTCCTCGCCAGCGCCTTTTTCCCCCGCACCGCGGCGCCGCTCCGCCACTCGGGCACTGCAGGTAGGGCAGGAGGCTGCAGCGCCTGCTGCCCGCCCGCCCGCCCGCACGTACAATGGTCCCCTCGGCTGGACAGCTCGCCCTGTTCGCGCTGGGTACGTACGCCACCTGCGGCGCCCCCTGCGCCCCGCGACACCCTGCTTCCCTTGGCTCCCCGAGTTCTCCTTTCCGGGGGTTTATGAGCCCGCCTGGGAGAGGGGAGACAGGCGAATTGTCTCAATGGGTTGGCGCCTGGGAGGGAAGGGGAGTCATTAAGGATGACAAAGAGGAGACTGTCCGGACGAGCGCCCAGGCTTCCCGGGGAAAGTGGCTGCCTGGGCCGTGCGTGAGAACGCCTGGGAAGGGGAGGGAAGCGGAGTGTGAACCAGCTTGAACTTTAATCCGCCGCGGCTGTCTGCTCAGACAAATGCCCACACCTACCTGCTTACCTGGCCGCCTCCAAGCCCGGCTCCGCCGGCGTCGCTGGCGTGTAGACCCGGCTGCCTCGGAACCGGGGCAGGCGTCCGACCCTCTGGCGGGGTCTTGCCTGCGCCCCTGTGGCGCCCCCTTGCTCACCCCCTAAGCCCCAGCGACCAGCAGAGGAGATGTTCGCGATCCGCAAAGGCGCCCTCAATCTCCTTTCAGAGCTGTTGAGTTTTGGGGTAGGTTTTGGATTTTTGTGCGGATTAATGATTCTTTTAATTAATTTCCCTGGGAGAAGTGGTTTTGGTGTCAGCCGAGGGCAGGAGTGAAACCCTAGACCTTGAGCTGCCAGTTTCCTTTGAGTTTGTTCTTGGAAATGAAGGAAGGATGAAGAAGGGGAGGGGAAGTGAAACCCCTCTCCCGGGTCGGGCCTGCGGAGCGGTGCGTTCTCCAGCGGCGAAGTTCACAGATCTGTCTGGGCGCGATGAGGGCGCAGCGCCGCGCGCCTCCGGGCCAGCTCTTCCCCCTTGTGCTGCCGGGTCTCTCTGGTGTTGAGATAGCTGATTAACAGCGCAGGTGTCCCGGTTATTGCTACAGTCTTCCATGAAGTGTTCGCTCAATATGCCTGGAGTTTAACCCTGGATAGCACGTGGCTCGCTACCGGGTGGTTAGATTTTGTGGAAAGCCATGGAACCCCTCCCCCGAAATGCCCAGAGCCGCAGCCTCACCCAGCTCCGTGTACAACTTCAGGGGGTTCGCGGCCCCGCCTGCAACCCTGCCCTGGAAACGCTGATTAAAAACCGCAGCAGAAGGGGAGGCATCCTCTAAGAGAAATACAAGGCAGCTGTGGAACCGGATGCTCCCAGCTACACCCTTACCTGAAACTCACCAGCAGGTGTCATGGGTATGGGGATATGGGAAGCTTTTCCTTCACTTTTTTGAAGAATTATACCTTTTCTGTTTCCATGTATTGACTGCTGCTCTGATTTCAATTTTAGAAAAAGCAGTAAAATGTTACTAATACAATGGAAGCTTCCTGGATATAATTATCCGTTGCAATGTTTTTGTAAATAATAGTAGTAAGTAGTAGTAATAACAGCTGACGCTATTCAGCACTTTGTGTCAGACACAGTTCCAAGTGCTTTACATTTGCTAATTCATGCAGTTTTCACACCAACCTGAGAGAAGGTATTAATATTATCCTCATTATATAGCAGAAGAAAGTAAAGCACACAGGGTCCACAGTAAGTAGTTGGACCAGGATTGTCAAAGAATGTGGAAGGAATGTGAATGTGAAATGTTACCTAACTTGTGGTCATTATAGTCCCATCTCTCGGTTTTGGGACTTTGCCTTAAAGAGAGATTATGTGGAATACCCTGGAACTTGGTGTTAAATTGGGTTTCCTTTTGAATTCCTGGGATCTCAAGGCGGTTATTCGGTAAAAATTAGAGGCAGGAAATGAGGAAGATAAGCACATTTGAGTAAGTGTTGGAAAGTTGTCCCTACACCCCACACTCCCATCACAGTATACTTGCCCACGAAGACTGCATTTATTTATCATGTAATTTTTCTCCTTTGCCTGAATGTTCTTTTCAGCTTGATATTTGTTTTCTTCCTTAAGAAGATGATGTATAAACTTTGAAAGATTGATCATTATGTAAAAGCTGGCTCGCACAGTTCCAAAATGTGAGCAGTTGAAAACAGTGGAGAAAAAAAAAGGCAGGAGTAATTTATACCAGTGAGGACTCCTTTTTATTTATATGTCTTTAAAAGAAAAATCAGAGCCTTGAGTTCTGTACATTTACTAGAACTGCTGCCTCCCACATACAGCTTTACTTTGCACGTTTCCTCCAAAGCTGCTTTCCCCTCTGATTTTTCTTAGTTGAAGGCAGTTCCAGGAGAATCCACCAGCGTTCCATTGCTACCCAAGATCTAGGAAACCTTTGTTGGGGACACTCTGAGAAGGAACTGGCTGTTAGGAGTCTCAGTTAATGTTTGGTTACTTGGAACCTCAGCATTGATTAATGTTTCCAGTAAGCAAATGTGAAGACTGTTGCCCAAATGGCAACACTGGAAACATAACCCATGTTCTTGTGGTAGCTGCCCTCCCATGTCAGGTTTCCATCACTGGCAGGCAGACCACACAGGGGCTTGGCACTTCCAGTTGCATTTCCTCCTCTGTGTTCACCAAGCAACATGTGTGATCTTGGGCAAGTTACTTAGCTTTTCTGTGCCTTGTTTTCCTCACCTCCAAAATGGGGATATTAATAGGGTTGTTGAATATATTTAATGTGTGCAGAAGAGTGCCTGGTATGAGTAAGAGCTTAATCTTTTCAGCATCTCCATTGTTGTTACTTTGAGCACCATAGAATTTCAGACATCATTGCAGGTTATGTGAGTTGTATAACTGGGAGAGTTTGTAGGTTCTCATTTATTTCATCTCCATGCTATTTACCATTCCTTAGAAAAATATCACCCAACCTAGAAACCTACTTAGGTAATTTCTGATGAATACTATTTGGCTGATGACAAATTCAAGCAAATGTGGAGGTTCTTTTAGACATCATGAATGCTTTAATTTTTTATGCAAAGCATTTGTATCTCCTCTGTAATATCCAGTGATCAGTTGTTTGTTGAGGTTAGCACTAAGTTCCAGTTTTCTCATCTGTAAAGTGGGAATAATAAAACTGTGTTCAGCTCACAGGCTGCTGTAAGACTCAAATGAGACGGGAAATATGGGATCTATTTGTAAACTAAAAACACGGACTGCACACAAAATGCAATTGATTTTATGATATGAAAATAGTTTTATAATCCAGAGATAAGCTTTATTATTTTTATTGCAACTCCCATAAGTAACGACTGAATGTGGACCTAAAGAAGGATGTCACAGGACCCGAAGTAGCATTAAGGATGGGCAGAGGTGAAATAGATCACCTTCCCTGTTTAAGTCAAGACTGAGGGACCAGTACAGGAACTGAAATAAGACTTTTTTTTTCTCTATTACGTGAACATGATGTCTTTCAGAGTAGACGGTGGAGGTTTTCCTAGGACACATGTTTTCCGTATTGGGCAGCTGTAATTAGGGAGTGTTCGTTTAGAACGTGGCCTGTAAAGGTGTACATGGATGTCTTAGAGGCCAAGTTTTCCATATTTGCTTTTCCAAATTTTGAGTTCCTCAGGATAAAGTGATCTTTCTGTAAATACTCAATGTCCCCTGCAAAGGGGACTTTTCTTATAGGAATAAATGATGCTTCTTGTTACTGTTACTGTGGTAACATATGAAAAATAGATGCCTTTTCCATTAGGCCTATCTAAGGACCTTTTCAAAGTGTGTCTTGAACAAGGTCCTACTCTTTGCATGGCCCTCTAAAAGGGATGGGCAATGGGAAGAGGAGATTTGGTTAAGGGAAATGAAAATGGCTTGTACATCCTGAATTAGGCATCTTGTGCTTGGTGTCACACTCAAAATCTCTGTAATATCTTCTACAGCTGGCCTTAAATCAGAATTATCTGGAGGGTTGTTTAAAACGGATTGCCAGGCCCCCTCCACTGCAATTGTGATTCTGTGGGTGGGAGGTTTGCATGTCTAACAAGCTCCCAGGTGTGGCTTATATTGCTGGTGGGAAGAGGGCAGAAGGGACCCTGGGAGAACCACTGCTCTTCAGTCAGTTGCTGTTAGGGAAACTTCTGGCTGAACCAATTGCATTTTACCTAAAGTACGTTCTGACGTTTGTAAATGCCACTGTGAATTTACAAGCTATGATTAAAGGAGCGTCTAAGGCCTGTCTTGCTGACCAGGACAGAGTTGGCACTCTTGCTGAGACCTTTTAATTGTAAGGGTTCTTGTTCTTTATCCATGGAAAATGTTAATGATCCCATGTGATTAAACTTAAGCTTACCAATGCTAATCATGTCACCTTTTCCTTTTTTCCCTTTGGATTGCCAAAAGCTGGCCATTGTTTTGCTGCCATTTCAAATATTTTTAATCACCTAATTAAAAAATATGAACATAGTTCTCTGCTGAAGAGCTAATATGTTTAAGATTGCACCTAGATAGAGGAAGATTGGGAAACTTTTACGGTGGCTTTTGGTTTTGTTTAGCCTTTTCTTCCCCCTATGAAATGTCAACTATAAAAATCTTTCATAGACTCAAGCCAGAACTTTAGACTACCAAAACCATCTCTTAGAGGCACATTCCCCTTAGAAGAACACTAAAAATCCAGGTAAAAACTGGGTAAAATTGTAAATTCTGTTAAAAGATTTGTTGTACTGCGTATGACTTCAGGAATAAATAGTTGCTACCTGGGCCTAGAAAAAGTTGGAAGTTTATTGAGATGGAATTGAATGTATTTTGCTGGTGCTGTAAGTCAGAGGAAGCAAATTTGTTTCACATGGAGTTGCTCCCCTAGTCAGGTGAATTCTATCCCCAGCAGTCTTGGCTTTAATTTTTGTTGCTGTTGTTGTCCCATTACCGTGAAAGGCTTTCCGTTCTCTATGCCTTCATGTTTGTACCCTTGAAGTATTTGCTGCTGGTTAGGGTTTCCTCAAGACAGAACCCCTTTATGCAACAAGCAGGCTGCCATTGCTTTGCCTGTTTTCATCTTGGAATGTGTTAACTTTTCTGGCTGGGAACCCTGGTAGCAGTGCCCTGGACTTTCTATGTTCTGGTTTGGATTAATGTTGGTTGGTGCTGAACCTGGCTCCTCTACCAGCTTGAGGGCTTCTTCCTCTTCGTCTCTGTGTTTGGCACCTCTGAGCACAGGCCAAGCCTCAGCAGGGACCAGTAAGTATTTGATAACCTCTTGGGGACTCCGTGCAGGATACTCTGAGGTACTCAGTTGGCAAACACTTGGTGGTGTTAATGTTAATCCTGGAAAATTCTTTATTATGACAATCAAGGGTGGTTGCATATAAAGTCTTGCATCACTAATGCTGGTAGTCTTCAGAATGGTGTTTTATTGTTTTAAAAAAAATAGGTTATAACTTAATGTCTTCACAATTGCAAAAACATTTTTCTCTAGAACACTTGGAAAATTAAGACAAGTGTAAGAGAGTGTTGTACTGACCTATAATTCCACCTCTGAAAGATAACTGATTAACATTTTGTTTTAGAATCTGATGGATCTATTCTTTATAGTATACTATTATATAGATAGTATGTGTCTATGCTTTAAAAGCATATATGAATTCCAGTGGGTTCACACTGTTTAATGTACTTATTTTTGTAACTTAATCATAACAGTTTTTGTTTGTTTGTTTGTTTTTGAGCTGGAGTCTCACCCTGTTGCCCAGGCTAGAGTGCAGTAGCACCATCTCGGCTCACTGCAACCTCTGCCTCCCGGGTTCAATTTTTGTGTTGTCAGTAGAAACAGGGTTTCTTCATGTTGGCTAGGCTGGTCTTGAACTCCTGACCTCAGGTAATCCACCTGCCTCAGCCTCCCAAAGTGCTGGGATTACAGGCATGAGCCACCACGCCCAGCCAACAAACATTTTTTGTGTCATTAAACATTCATGTATAACATTACTAGTGGCTGGGAAATATTCCCTTGACTACATATATTATAACGAATTTTGAAGCACTTTGACCATATAGAGTTTTCCTATTTGTCACTATTATGAATAATCCACATTGTTGTTGGGAATATTAGCTGATACAACTTTTTTTAAAGTCAGAATAGCTACAAATTTTAAGTGGGCATAACTTCTGAGTCATCAATTCCAGTTTTTTGCATATCCTCCATAAATACATGTTGACATGTGCAAAGAAATATGTAGAAGATGGTGACTGTTGAATTGTTTGTAAGAACAAGTTGCTAGTACCACACTCCTATAATAATTTAAGGAGATTTTTAAAATACATTATTTTTCTATGTCAGTGCAATGATTTACTGTGTAGCTATTTAAAAGATTTAGCCATTAAAATGTTCTCTGGCTAGGCAAGGTGGCTCACACCTGTAATCCTAGCCCTTTGGGGAGGCTGAGGCAGGCGATCACTTGAGCCCAGGAATTCAAGACCAGCCTGGGTAACATGGTGAAACTCTACCCCTGTGGCCAGATCAAAGATGGTAGAATAGGAACAGCTCCGGTCTGCAGCTCCCAACAAAAGACTTTCCTGATCTTTGCAAAAATAATAATAATAATAATAATAATAATTAGCAGAGTGTGGTAGCACATGCCTGTAGTCCCAGCAGCACATGCCTGTAGTCCCAGCTACTCGGGAGGCTGAGGCGAGAGTATCAATGGAGCACTCACCTGTGACCTCCAGGAGGTTGAAGCTGCAGTGAGTCATGATTGAGTCACTGCATTCCAGCCTGGCCCTGTCTCAAAAAAAAAGTTTTCACTGGGATGGAGGGAGGGAGCAAGTGTTGAAAAAGTACCTATTGGGCACCATGCTTACTCTCTGGGTAACAATAAATCATACCCCAAACCTCAGAATCACACAACATACCCATGTAACAAACCTGCACATGTACCCCTGAATCTAAAAATAAAGCTGACCTGACATTAAAAATAAAAGTAAAATAAAATAATGAAAGCTTTTCACAATACACTAAATTTAAAAGGGCAGGTTCCAGTACTAGACTAGTGTAGTGTAGCGTCTTGCTCTGAATTGGTTAATTTTTTTATAAGAAGCATATATTAAATTTGTAGTGCCTAAAGTCAAGGAAGATAAGTAATACAACAGACATTCTTGTACATAAATGTTTTTCACATCTTTTAATATTTAGAATAAATTTCTAGAAATTGGCCTCTTTTCTCACTTTCTTGACTCTTCCCTAACGCTGTAAGTTAGATTTAACATTTGCCAAGTTGATTGGAGAAAAATAATCTCGGCTTAGTTTTCATATTTAGTATTTGTTAGGGTCAGTAAATTTGTTGGCCATTTGTCATTTTGCTATTTGCATCTTAATCTTTAAAACATTTTTCTTATTGATTGATTATCCTTTTCTTGGAGTTTTATAATAACACTTTATATGAAAATAATAGTAATCCTTTTTCAGTCATACATTGCAAGTATTTTCCCCCATTTATTTTTTATCTTTTACTGTTTTGTTTATGGTATTTTAACATATCTAAGGTTTTTATTTTTATGTAGCAGAAACTATACATCTTTTCCCATTAGCTTTCTACCTTTACTTATATATTTAGGAAAACCTTTTCTTATTCCAAGATACAGCCAATATTTTCTTACTTTTTTTCTTATAATTCTTTAGTGGTCTCATGTGTTATGAGATATTAAAATATTTTTAATTTTTCTAGGGTATGTTGTGAGATGCAACTCATTTTCATTTTTTGAAACAGTCAACCAGTTAGTGGTCTCAAATGCTATTTATGGAATAATCTACTTTTCCCCCTGTGGTTTGAAATTCCATTTTCATCATATGATAAATTCTGGGTTTTTTTTTTTTTTAAAACAACTAAAATAGTTTCTTTGTAAAATGATAAGATCTGGGACATACTGTAGCATATGAACTAAGCACACAGGACTTGGAATCTCATCAACTCTGGATTCAAATCTCAGTTCTGCCCTACTAGAAGTTTAACATGAGACACACTATGCTTTCTTCTTCTTCTTTTTAAAAGTCTCCTTCTAACTTTTTAAAATAATTTTTAATTCTTATGGGTACGTAGTAGATATATAAATTTACAGGGTACATGAGATAGTTTGATACATAGGCATCCAAAAATGTGTAATAATCATATCAGGATAAATGGAGCATCTGTGACCTCAAGCATTTATCCTCAAACAATCCAATTAGACTCTTTTAGCTATTTTAAAATGTAAAATTCAATTATTATTGACTATAGTCCCCTGTTCTGCTATCAAATACTAGATCTTATTCTTTCTACTTTTTGCACCTTTAACCACCTCTACTCCCCCACGCCTCCCACTACCCTTTCCAGCCTCTGGTAACCAGCAATTCTACTCTGTCTCCATGAGTTCAATTGTTTTAATTTTTAGCTGTCATGAATAAGTGAGAACATGTGAAGTTTGTCTTTCTGTGCCTGGTTTATTTTCATATGCTAAATTCTTAAGTATTGGAATCTGTTTATGGAATTTCAGTTTGGTTCCATTATATTGCATTTTTGCCCTTATTATGAATGTGTTCACTCATTTATTCTACAAATATTTATTAAGCATCTATTCTGTGCTGGGACCACTTCTAGATGCTGGGGATTCAGCCAAGAATGAGACAGAGTTTCAGTTCTCATGGACTTCTGTTCTAGTGTGGGAGACATTTCCTCCTGCTATCTATTCTAATTGGTTATTGCTGGTATATAAAAGCTTTTTTTTTCATACTTATGTCTTAATGAGTTTTGTTAATTCTAATAGTCCTTCAGTTGATCCTCTTAGGTTTTCTAGGTAGATGATCATTGAAGTTTGTATAACTTTGCTTCCTTCCTTTTAATATTTTAATCTCTTATTAAAGGTTCTAATATATTATTAAATATTAAATTATTAATATTTTAATCTCATATTAAATATCTTAATTCCTTATTAAATATTAAATTATTAATATTTTAATCTCTTATAGTGCAGACTAGAGCTTTAAGGGCATAGTTTCTTAAAAGGCAGTAGATATTCTTGTATTTTTCATGGCTTTACGGATGTTTGTGCATTTAACAGTAAAGTATGAAGCTGAACTTTTTAAAATATATGTTTTTAAAACATATATTCTTTATGATGTTAAAACATGTTTTTCATCATAATTTACTAAAGACGTTGGCATTTTTGTTTTGTTAGTTTTTTTAAGCAGGAGGCGATACTGTGTGGGGTTTTTTCCCCAGATGTTATTACAGTAATGCCATTTCTGATTTCGAGAGTAAATGACATTGTAATTTGTAGCTGAGGCTGCTAAGCAGCATCTTGATGCTTCATTGAACTTTAAAAAACTTAAAACCCCCAGATACACTATTGTGTCCGTTAGATGCACAACCAATGCTTATGTGAGAGAATTTATTGTTGATTGTTTTTTGTTTCTTTTCTGTTGTGTTGTTAAGACCAGTACGTCTGGGTTAAAATAGTAGACTCTTACAGTGAGACCATATCTTCAGCTTGGGTTCCTTAGGGGCTTTAATCTGAGTTTGAATGAGGTCAGTAAAAATTCTCCTGGGCGCTCAGAGGATAGATGTACCTTTACTCTTTTGTGTCATCTCTGGCCAGGTCTGAGGCATTCTCTTTGTCATTACTTTACTTCCAAGGGGCATCGGAGATTAACCGGCTAAACAGTTCAGGTAACATGGTCACACAAAAGTGGCTGAAGCTGATAAACAAGAGGTTTGCAATTACACACTTTCCTCCCTTCCTTCTGCCAGTTCTTAGCAACTAACAAGGAAAACTCATATTTATGATACTTTTTTTGATTGACAGAGCTTAAGATCTGTAACTTCTGCCATGGCGGCAGCCTGAGGAATTGGCGTATGAATTATGGTGGACACAACCTGTCTATCTTATTTGTCACCGAGCACAGTTGGAAATTTGGGCTGGAACCCTTCTCACCTTGGGTTGGTTTCTGGGTTTTAAGTTTTGCAATGGAGGAATGCATCATCAGGCCGGTCTGCGTGCTGTACACACTCCCTGCCAGCAAATTTAAACAATGACAGATGTTTTTTGCACATAGCAGACCTCGGGTGTTATAATTAGGGTTTCAGGGGATGAATCATAGGTCCCTGAACTGGCATGAAAGCAAGCCTGGGGCCTGAGCAGTTTTTAGGAATGTGAGGTAAACTCATAGATCACACAGATGGAGAATCCTTCTGGATTTGGACTCTCTCTGAATCCCGTCAAGCACTCTCCTCCCCCAACAAAAGAAACCTTCAAAACAAGCACACCCCTGTGCTGGCCACAGCGCCAGCCACTTCTCATTCATAGAACACATGCATCCTCTGCTGCCATCTCCCTGTGTGTGCTCTTCACCACATGCTGCTTTTCCACCAGCCTCAGTTAAATCCTGCACTTCGTTTTCCCAAAATGAAGCCGAAATCAGAATCTGCAAACGGTGTAAAAACACCCCAAATTGACTCACCAGAGACATCCTCTTACTAGGTTTCACTAGCAGGTGTCCTACCAGCCTTCTTTCTGGGCAAGGATACAGATATTTATATAGTCACTTTTTTCCCTTCACAACTTTGCTAGACTCTGTTTTAAAATCTGCTTTTTGCTTACAGTATATGGGGAAAATATTTCTGTGGCAAACATATATCTGTATTAATTTTTTGTGGCTACAGTGTATTCTGTTATATAACTCTGCCCTTATTAATCCATCCCTTATTGATGGAGATATAGATTGCTTTAAACTTTTAAATATTCAAACCTGAAATGAAAATTCTTGCCGCTGAGTTAGTACCAGCATTTTAGAATTATTTTCTATGGATGAATCACCAGAAATTGACCACTAGGTCAAAAGTTTCCCAGTTTTTTTTTTTGTCTCTTAATATATTTGACAACCTGCTCTCCAGAAAAGCTGTACACATTTATAATTCTATTGTCTATGTGTGAATGCCTATTTATTGCCAAATTTGCTCATTGTGACTATTATAATTTTCTAGACTTTGCTAATGATCTTGGCAAAATGGTATCTCATTGTTTTAATTCGTATTTCTTTGGTTTTCAGAAGATTGAATCCTGCTTCATGTTTGAGTATTTAAACTTATTTTCTTGTGAGTTACCTGTTTGTGTCCTTAGGCCATGTTTTGTGTAGGTTAGTGATTTTGTTATGGAATTGTACGCAGTTTTTAAAAATACACACTGAAAGTATTTTGTCATCTTGCCATTTAAATTTATGTGAGTTGTATTTGGGCTTATTAAAAGTGTGATTTTGTTTTTAACCTTTATGGACTAAAAATATCTGTTCATAATTCCTTTATGATATTTACTTTTGTGTAATACTTAGTCTTGGGGTAGAAAGGATTTTTTGTGAGTGACTCTTTGATCTCTAATTTCCCCTCATACCTTTATGTAGTTACCTTCAAATCTAAATTTTAGTTATTTGGGTATGTATTTTGGTGTAAGGTGTAGGATAAACATCTAACAAATAATGACTCAGTTATTCTAACATCATTCATTGAACAGTGTATTCTCCACTCACTGATTTCAAATCCCACTTTGTCAGTTGATACATTCTTAGGAGCACTTGGTCTGTCTGTCGAGTTTCTGTTCTGTCCCCTTGATCCGAGGATCATGGCTATAATGAACCACTCTTATGAGATGGAATGTGTTATTGTAGCAGAAAATTAAGGCAGAAAATATTCAGAACCAGGAAGATAAAGTGCATTACAATGGATACCCATCATTTCTAACCCTCATGATGAGACCTTGACTTCCCTCCTTCCTAGGAGGTGCTGAAGAAGATTACTTACCACATTTCTCTCCCTGGAGAGAAAGGCTGGTGGTTTACCTCATTCCCTCACTTGCCCAGAGGCTGGTGGGCACTGGGTCTCACGGCACTGAAAGGCAGGGTAAACCTGCTTATCCTCTCTCCTGTTGTTTCTGGAACTTTGTGGTCTGCAAGAATTGGGCCAGGTCATGAGGCAGGCCTGCAATCCCCCACATTCTAGTGAACTCGGAGACTGTATTTTCGTGTCCCCTTCTCAAATGGGAGTACTAGTGTTGAGTACGCCATGGCATATGTGGAAACCACAGACCACACCTGGCATGGGAACAACTAGAGAATGAAAAAGGAACTTAACTGGCAAGTCATAACATTGTTTTCTATATTAAAACAAACTCAGATATGTTAATGAATAGAATGCAAGATCAAAATATCAAATTTGTCTGGGTGCAGTGGCTAATGCCTGTAATCCCAGCACTTTGGGAGGCCGAGGTGGGCAGATCACTTGAGGTCAGGAGTTCAAGAGCAGCCTGGCCAATATGGTGAAATCCCAACTCTACTAAAAATATAAAAATTAGCTAGGCATGGTGGCAGGTGCCTGTAATCCCAGCTACCTGGAGGCTGAGACAGGAGAACTGCTTGAACCTGGGAGGCAGAGGTTGCAGGAAAAAAAAAAAAAAAGAAATATCAAAGAATTATCAAAGTTAATTTTTAGGATAAAAGATAAGACTTTATGTAAATTGTGATTTTTTTTTCTTCCATTGGATTGCTTTAGGCTGTGTTCCCAAATTAGAGGGATTGGTATGAGTTCCCTCTCTTTGCCATTTTATGGAAGTTTTGATGGAAAAGTTTGAGAAGTATAGGCAGACCTCAGAGATATTGCAGGCCCAAATCCAGGCCACCACAATAAAGCAGATATCAAAATAAAGTGAGTTACATTACCTTTTTGGTTTTCCAGTGCATATAAAAGTTATGTTACATTATACTGTGTTCCATTAAGTGTGCAATAGCATTATGTCTCAACAAATTACATACCTTAATTAAAAATACTTTATTGTTAAAAATGCTAACAATTATCTAAGCCTTCAGCAAAGCATAATCTTTATTGGTGGAGGATGTTGTTGGCTGCTGACTGATCAGGGTGGTGGTTGCTGAAGGTTAGGGCAGCCGGGGCAATTTCTTAAAATAAAACAATGAAATGAGCCACGTTAATTGACTCTTCCTTTCATGAAAGATTTTTCTGTGACATGTGATTCTGTTTGATAGCATTCTACTCATAGTAGAATTTTCAAATTGAAGTCAGTCCTCTCAAACCCTGCCACTGCCTTACCAACTAAGTTTATGGAAGATTCTAGGTCCTGTGTTGTCATTTCCACAATGTTCACAGCATCTTCTCCAGGAGTAGATTCCTGGGGTTCACCGCGTTTTCACCAGGAGTAGATTCCATCTCAGGAAACTTCTTTCTTTGTTCATCCATAAGAAATAACTCTATATCCATTCACATTTTATTGAGATTACAGTAATTCAATCACATCTTCAGGCTTTACTTCCAATTCCAGTTTTCTTGCTACTCCTGCCACACCTGTAGTGACTTCCTCCCCTGAAGTCTCAAACCCCTCAAAATCAGTCTTCAAGGTTGGAATCAACTTCTTCCAAACTCCTATTAATGCTGACATTTCTACCTACTCCCATGAATTACAAATGTTCTAATGATATCTAGAATGGTGAATCATTTCCAGAAAATTTTTAGTTTGCTTTACCCAGACCCATCAGAGGAATCACAAATCTGTAGCAGCTATAGCATTACAAAATGTAGGTCTTAAGACTTGAATTTCGAAATTGCTGTTGAATCTATGGGCTCGCATAGTGAATGTTGTGTTAGCAGTCATTAAAACAACTTTAGTCTCCTTGTACAGCTCCATCAGAGCTCTTGGGTGACCAAGGTGCATTGTCAATGAGCAGTAACATTTTGAAAGAAGTTATTTTTTTCCTGAGCAGTGGGCTTAAAATATTCTATAAACCATACTGTAAAGAGATATGCTGTAAACAGGCTTTGTTTCATTTGTAGAGCACAGGCAGAGTAGATTTAGCATAAGGACTTTGGAACTTTGGAATGGCAAATGAATATTAGCTTCAACCAAAAGTCACCAGCTGCATCAGCCCCTAACAAGAGAATCAGCCTGTCCTTTGAAGATTTTAAGCCAGGCATTGACTTCTCCCTAGCTACAAAAGTCCTAGATAGCATCATCTTCTAATTGAAGGCTGTTCCATCGGCATTGAAAATTTGTTGTTCAGGGTAACCACCTTCATCAGTGGTCTTGGCTAGACCTTCTGGATAACTTGCTACAGCTCCTATGTCAGCACCTGCTGCTTCACTGTGCACTTTCATGTTATGGAAAGGGCATCTTTCCTTAAACTTCTTGAACCAACCTCTGTTAGCTTCCAACTTTCTTCTGCTGCTTCTTCACCTCTCTCGGAATCAAAGAACTAGGGACTTTCTCTGAATTAGGCTTTGGTTTAAGGGCAAGTTTTGGCTGGTTTCATCTTTCCAGACCACTAAAACTTTCTCCATGTCAACCATAAGGCTATTTTGCTCTCTTATCATTTGTGTGTTCACTGAAGCACTTTTAATTTTCTCCAAGAGCTTTCCCTTTGCATTCACAGCTTGGCTAATTGTTTGAGGCAAAGGCCTAGATTTTGGCCTGTTTTCTGCTTACAACATGCATACTGCACTAAGTGCAATCATTTCTAGCTTTTGATTTAAAGTGAGAGACATGCAACTCTTCTTTTCACTTCAAAACTGAGAGGCCACTGTAGGGTTATTGATTGGCTTAGTGCTGATATTATTGTGTCTCAGGGAATAGGGAGGCCTGAGGAGAAGGAGAGAGATGGAGAAATGATTGATAAATGTTTTGTGTTTTGACTGCTCCATTGATCAGCTAAGTTTGCCATCTTCTATGGGTGTGGTTCATGGCACCCTGAAACAATTACAATAGTACATCCAAGATCACTGAGCATAGGCCACCATAACAGATATTATAATAATAATGAATTGTGAGAATTACCAAAATGTGACACAGAGACACAAAATGAGTGCTTGCTGTTGGAAAAGTGGTGCCAATAGATGCCACAAACTTCCAATTTGTAAAAAAGGAAAATGGATCATCTGTAAAATGAAATATACCTGTGCTATCCCAGGTGGATGACTCATTTTCAGATAGCACAGAGAAAAACAGTAACTAAAATGAATAACTTCATCATTCTTCTGTTTACTTTGTACTTCATTTTCTCTTCTCTTTCTAGTTTCCTAAAGTAGAAGCTTAGAGTATTGATTTTAGATGCCTCTTCTTTGTAATATATTCAGTAAGTGCTATAAATTTTCCTCTAGGCACTGCTTTTGCTGCATCCCACACATTTTGATAAGTTGTATTTTTATTTTCATTTAGTTCAAAATATTTTTAACTGCTCTTGAGTTTCCTTTCTGACCCATGTGTTGTTTAGAAGTATGTTGTTTCCTCTCCAGTACTGGGGAAATTTTCAGCTGTCTTTCTGTTATTGATTTCTAGTTTAATTACACTGTAGTCTGAGAGCATGCATTGTATGATTTCTATTCCTTTAAATGTGGTAAGGTATATTTTATGATCCAGAATGTAGTTTCTATTGGTGAATGTTCCACAGGAGCTTGAGAAGAATGTGTATTCTGCTGTTGCCAGAGCTTAACTATGTCCTTACTGATTTCTGTCTGCCGGATCTAACCATTTCTGCTAGAGGGATATTGAAGTCGCTACCTATAATGGTGGATTCTTCTATTTCTCCTGGGTGTTCTATTAGTTTCTGTCTCACGGATTTTGACACTGTTAGGCCCACATTTACATTAAGGATTGCTAAGTAACTTTGTCATTCTTTAATGATTCAGAAGCTATTTTTGTGTCTCTCAGTAAAGGTCTTCTCTAATAAACTCTCTGTGCTCATGTGGTACCTGTAGTTGACTTAGTCTCCCTCATCACTTGTGAATGAGAAGTTCCAGTGAGTTCAGTTTTATTCCTGACTTAAACAGAACTCTGCTCGATTTTAACTTTAATTGTGGAGGTGGAGGGGAAGCATTACTCCAATTTCCTGGACAAACGTTCTACTAGGGTCAAGATAATGGGATTTTCTTTTAATGAGGTCATAATTTCAAATAAATTCTTTTTTGAATCTTTTATGGGTTGTAGATGATTTTGGCTGACAGACTGGCTTTGCACCAGTGAACCACTTGAAAGTTAGGGATTTATACTTAGGAAAACAACATCAACTCACTATGTAACATGAGCTTACTTTCTTGTGAAGTTTCTCTTTCCCATACTGTGCAACAGAGGGGAAAATAAACAAAACAGTCTTTTCAACTAAATTGGATTTTTTGGATTTCAGATAAAAAGCAGGGCATTTTTTTTTCATAGAGCAGAAGCATGGGAATATCTCTGCTATCATCCCATGTAGGATATATCTAAGTGATCAAACAGTAGTTGTGATTTTTGTGAACTAGGCCTAACGCAGCATTTGGTGCTGAATTCACTGGAGGTAGCTACTTTCTTTACTTAATGCTGTGTTATAGAGGCAATGAAGTGAATGACAAAACTAAGATCAGCACAGAGTGGGAGATGCTATGTATCTACATATTTATTTTGGTGATTTATTTTGTGGATTTTTCACTTTAGTAAACATCTAACTGTATATCAGATAATCTGCTGGGTCTGGTGTTATTAATGCAAAGAGACCATGACCTAGCCCTTGCCCCCAGCTCCTGAATTTCTTATAGATTGCAGCAGGAGCAGACATAGTTCTTTTATAACATGATGCAGGGTACACAGTGGACACCTTGGACACCTTCTTGCTATGACAGGGCAATGGTGCTTTCTTCTAAAAGATAATGGCCAACAGTTATAAGGATGCCTGGCTCATAGTTCTTCAAGTACCTTACATGTTGTACAAACTCCTTTAACCCACCTAGCAATCTTATCAGATATGGTATCTCCGTTTTACAGATTTAAAAACTGAACCGAGGCACAAAATTGTTAGATGACTTGCCCAAGCTCCCTCTGCCAGCAAGTAGCAGAGTGAGGATTTGAGCCCAGCACCCTTGCCTGCCATCCTAGCCACCCCCTTCCATTCTGATTCTCCATGTCAGCCATGGAAGGCTATGGATGCTGAGGTACCTAGAGTTGTTTGTGTGTGTGAGAGCACCATCACGTAGCAGTCTTGGTCTAAATGCAGCCAGACTTTCAGACAGTCACTCTCTGACGCATTTACCAGGGTGAGAGTCACTCCCACATAGGTGGCTGTCATGCTGCTTAAAAAGAAATACTGCCCTTCCCAGTGCTAGGAAATACCATAAAGAAACAAGTATGGTAGAGTGTTTTTGCCTTTCTTCAGTCAACAGTTCAGATGTTCGGATGACCACATGAGGCATGCTATTTAACATACTTTATTATGACCAAGGAACCTCTAATAATAAATTCATTAATGGGGGCCTGTTTGCTTTTCTACCATAAATTTTTTAAAAGGTGTTGGATTTGAAGAGTGATCTGTTGATGTAGGCAGTCTGTCCCCCAGTGAGTGACACACCTGGAAGTCATGGAGCTTGTGAGCTGCAGCCGCTGGGGTACTGGCTTCACCTCCTCCTCGCCCCCTTCTACACCTCCCAGTCAACATTTCCCCCAAACAATGGCGGAAGGCAGCAGAGTCTTTAACACTTTTACTTTAACACTTTTAGTTCTTCGCAGTCTAACTAAAGATAGAGGACCTGCGTGAGCACAGTTGCTAATAGCTGGCTTGCTTTCAGACTTGTCCCCACCAACTTTAGCGATGACATGTACCTACAAAAAGCACAGGCATTTCCACTGACTTGATGGAATAGCAGATGAGAACAAAAATAGCATTCGCTCTTTTACTTGTATGTAAGAACTCCATTCAGCTGGCAGCATTTTTAGGTGGCCTTTTTACCTCCAAATAGACGGACACTTCAGTATCTGGTTTGGGTCTGGATCCCCAGGTGTTAGAGCAGGGCCACAGTGTATGCATTCTACAAATGTTTGTTAAAGGTGTATTTATTTTTTCCTGTAGATAAAGACAGTTGTACACATTAGCAAACAGTGTATTGCTAACACAAAACAACAGCTAGTGAGACAGACTTCTTTGCAATGAATGAGCTTCTGGGAAAAAAAATGGGGGTTTTAAACATCTTTCTCTTATTTAAAGGAGCTTATGATCTTCTTTTAGGAGAATTTCCCTTAATTTGCTTGTAATTCCAAATCATTCACATCTCTGAATTACCTGAAGCAGGTTATATCTACTGCAGTGCCCACCCCCTCTCTTCAACAAAAGTTGACTACTTATTAACTGTGTAAAAGCCCATCCTGCTGGTCCATGGGGAAGCAAGTGTTGATGTTTTCAGAAGCCGAGAAACTATCTCCTGAGATTTAAACACACAGACATCAGCTTCTTCTAAAAATTCTGCTGCTTTCAGACCACCGGCCCTCGTTATCTTTTCTGCAGGTTTTGTCCACATTGCACTATAGGCTTCCTTGATCTTCATCTGGGTCAGCTAATCTTTGTGACCCATGACCTAAAATTTTTCTTCCTCATTTGATTGATGTGCTTCAGTTGTAACATTCAGCAAGTGTTGGGGGTGACTGAGGGGGAAAGGTTTAACCTTTTAGAACAGAGCAGTCCCTTTGGGTCAAAATTTCTTCATCTTTTCAGCTTGTACCTCAGGACACAAGGAGCCCAAATTCCACAGAGCTGGTGAGTGATAACAAGGGAAAAACAGTTTTCTAGCAGTAAAGAAAATAAACTGCTGAGTATGGTGGCTCACACCCATAATCCCAGCACTTTGCGAGGCTTGGGTGGGTGGATCCCTTGAGCCCAGGAGTTCGAGACCAGGCAATATGGTGAAACCCTGTCTTTACAAAAAAAATACAAAAATTAGCTGGGCGTGGTTGTGTGCATCTGTCGCCCCAGCTACTCGGGAAGCTGAGGTGAGAGAATCACCTGAGCCCAGGGAGGTCGAGGCTGCAGTGAGCTGTGATCGTGCCACTGCACTCCAGCCTGGGCAACAGAGTGAGGCTCTGTTTCAAAAAAAGAAAAGAAAAGAAAAGAAACTTGCTTAATTATTCAGAGATGTGCTTCACCTGCAACCAGGGAACAGCACTTTTTGGCTGATTTTGGCTTCTCTGTGGGAAGAACCGCCTGAAGCAGGGAGAGGGTTCTGCTCTAGCGGTGACTGTTCACAGGCCAAGGATGGGGACAGGCTGAGAGGGGATGGACAGTTTATCTGAGTTCCCAGCCTTGAGAAATGAATCACAGACGTGGGAGGGTAGGGTATGTTTTTATCCCAGCAAATAAGATATGATATGCATCTTCCCTTGAATATACTTTAAACAAGGCAGGCACCAGCTGTGCTTGTAAATAAGGAAGAGGATGGGGTTGGAAAGGGAATCCCTATCCTTGTGTGCATGCTCCTCTTCCCTGAGGTTGCCGAGGCCCCAGAGGCTGCAGACACAGCCAAGCATGCCTGCCCTCTGAGGGCTGTGATGTTATCTGACTCCAAGCGGGGCAGAGCAAAAGTGGATGAATGGCCTCCCTGCTTGGCCTTGAAGATAACGTCATTAACTTTGGGAAAACTCATGTTTAGGTTCCCAGCAAGATAATTAGAAAGCACAAATGAAATCTGGATCATTCTAAACTCTCTAGCTATGTGCTGGTTTGGGTTTTCTCTATTTTAGCTTCTTCCATAAACGGTTCCATTGTTTTCACCTGGGCTGTTTGTCACCAGATGAGCTATTTTCAGAGGCTTCAGAGGCAGAACTTTTCTGAAAATCTGGAGCTTTGTTTATATAAAAACCATTTGCTTTAAGGAGGTAGATAGATCGGTATGAATAGCTGTTGATATTTTTGTGTACTGTCTCCCTTATATTGGAGGGGAAGAATCCACTGTCATTTTGTAGTCAATACCAACGGGTATCTCTAGAGGACCTCTTGTTCCATTGCAATAATTTTGTGTGTGTATGTGAGGGTATGGGTGTGTTTCATGTAGAGGTTTCATTTCCTACTTCATGGACCTTTTATTTCACCTTTCCTCTTGCCCTTGTGTTCAACTTCTGCAGTGATATCCAAGGGTTGAACAATATGTTTTCATTGATGACAAATAATTTACCCTTGAGTCTCTCTTCACTTCCTCTTTTCTTCCTTCCCCCTACATCCTTGACATAGCAACAGCTATTGTTTGAGCATAAAAGGGAAATATTCCATCTTCTGTGCCAACTGGGATCACTTGGAGGTGGCTGTTTAGAAGAGCTTGGAAGTTGCATCTGAGTTCAGCAGGAAGTAGTGCTGTGATCAATTAGTAATGTCTGCTGTGGGTTCTGAATGGAGGTGGTAATACACGCACAGTGTATGTGCATTCTTGCTTGAGATGGTAGACTCTTTGCCATGAGAATATGGAAAATAGGTGTTTCTAAGAATTAGTTGAAGATATAACCACTTATGTTGCTTATATCTCATGCCTTTTAATTTTTTTTTAATACAGTACTTGGTGCTTTAAAAGGTGTTTCATAAATCTAATACCATAGCCATGGAGAAGCACTACTGAGTTCTGTTAGACAGGACTGGCATCCCAGCAAGGCAAGGAGCCCATGAGGGTGTGGACCGACTGGTATGTCTGTCATCCTTCAGGACACACTGGCGTATTTGCCTCCTCTCAAAGTAAGAGGCAGAAAATCGCAGCTAATGTGAATGATCACACTCTGTGTGGATGTTCAGGTCTGTCAACCTTGGGCTCTTATTAAGCTATCACAGGAGTGTTCTGTCTGGCTCCTAGTCAGAAGGAACACTGCCTTCCACCTTTTCTTAGAGGGGAGGACTCCTTTCCTTGGAGGATACAGGACATGTCTCAGTGCTCCTGCCTGAGCAGCCATCTCAGCATCATGACGTCCACTTCAGTAGGGGTGACTATCTCTGTTAAAATCTTTCCCATAGGCACTGTGGGAAGATATGAAGGAAAGTGAGGATTTGGGGCCTCAGGGATTCCTGCAGAGGTGGTATATTGAGGACATAGAAACCTAGAGCAGAGCACAGTCTTGGGCTGGGCATTTGTAGGTTGCACGTGCTCTGGTACCTGGTCAGCAGCAAGCCTGTTTGCTTTGCTCCTTGTGGGCCTTTCACCCCTGAGCTTGCGTTGCTGTTAGGCCTGCCTGCAGGTGGTATTGCTGAGGTCTGTGCTGAGCCAGACAAGATACTATGTGAGCTTCCAGAAAGCCTTGGGCATAGCTGTTATCATCTGGAGGTTAATTTCTCCTGGGTGTTTAATGCGTGTCTCATAAGTAAACCTGGGGTTACCTGAGACAAAGCTTGTCTAACCTATGGCCCATGGGTCGCCTGTGGCCCAGGAGAGCTTTGAATTTGGCCCAACACAAATTTATAAACTTTCTTAAAACACTGAGTTTTTTGTGTGATTTTTTAAAAATCTCACCAGCTATTGTTAGTGTATTTTATGTGTCACGGAAGACAATTATTTTTCTTCCAATGTGGCCCAGGGAAGCCAAAAGATTGGACACCCCTGCCTTAGATGGAGATCTCAAGGATTTGTCTGTGAATTACCAAGGACGAAGGCTTCATTTCAGGTGGCAGCACCCTGAAGTATTAATACTTCAGGGATGGTGGAAGGGCTTTAGAGAAGTGTTAAACTATCCGGACCAAGATAAGATTTAGTCATGTAGATCTGACTCTCACAGGAGCTGAGCCTGCTAATGGGTGTCTTTAAGATTGTGTTCCTACTTGTTCATGTATTTGCTTTTTAAATTTTTTTGAGGGAGACACAGTCCCTATCCGAGGTGGTCAGGAAATGTTCTTAAAGACATTGATACTTGAACTGATTTTGGAGATTGAACATGCCCTAGGACGGAGAAGGAGAAGGCAGGGGATAGTGCAGGTAGAGGCAGAGTCAAGAATGAGGCCGAAGTGTACCGCCATGTTCAGTCCCTCAGGAAGTTCTGGTGGCTCTGTTTCTGTTATGTTCTACATCTGACAACTCTCATGTCCCAGCGGCCACCCCAGTGTGACCTTCGCCTGAACTTTTGCAGCGATCTCACCCCATTCTTCCAGTTCCCACTCATGCCTCCTTAAGGCCTCTTCTCTCCCCAGGACCCTGAGTGTCTCTTCTGACACATGCATCAGATGTTGTTGCTCCTCTGCTCAAAGTCTTCCAGGGGCTGCCCAGCTTGGAATAAAGTCCAGGCCCCTAGCGCCCCCCTCAGAGGTGTCTGCCCCATTTCCCAGCATCTCTCCAGCCTCATTTCCCAGTGTGCCCTCCCCAAGCCCCAGCAGCCGCTTGTTCTTTTCTGGGACTGGTAGGGTTCACTCCTCAGGACCTTTGCACATGCTCTTCCTCCAGATATTTCCAAGTCTGGCTCCCTCATTTCATTGAGGCCTCTGTCAGAGATCACCTGTGCAGAAAAGACATCTGTGATGACTATTTATTGATCGACGCACACCCGTGATGAAAAATGCTTCAGTGTCTGTGTTATTTGTTGGAGAACTGTCATCACAGAAAGGTTCAAATGGTGTCTCCTTATTCCACATGGAAGTTACCTAGATTCCACAAGGTCGTTATAAAGTGCTGCTTTTCAGATAGGAGTCCAAGTGTTGCCTCCTGTAGTTCATGCTCTCCCTGGATGACTCTGTGGAACTGCCTGGCAGGTCTGGCTTGAAAAGAAACAATTCATTCAGCAAGGATTTGTTGAGAGCTTGTCTGTGTGTCAGGCACTGTTTTGGGCAATGAGAATATGGTGAACCAAAAACATTCCCCTCACCCTCACCCACCCCACTTCGTCCCAAGGAGACAGAAAATAAACAGACATACATACTGTAAGGTGTCAGGTTGTGACAGTGCTGGGAACAAAGATAAAGCCAGGGATGGCAGCGAGCTGCTTGCTTCACATTTTCACCAGAGGTGGACACTGGACAATTAAAAGCCGCCTCCTCCACCCAGTGCTCTCTTGTTCCTTTCTCTCCTGAAGTGTAGGAAGGAGCAGGAAGAGGGGGCTGGAAGTGGTCTCTGTAGCTGTAGCTTCATTTTGTGATAAAAACTGTGTCTGACACCCGCTTGGGAGCCCTTACATAGCTGGAGGATCAAGAAGTTGATTAAACCACCCGTCAGGCCTCTGTCAGCTGTCACCCATTCAGAAAAGACATCCATGGTGACTATACACACACACACACACACACACACACACACCCGTGATGAAAAATGCTCCAGTGTCTGTGTAGTAACTCTTGGGTTCTGCCCTCTTGGTCACAGAACTCACTAACAATAGATTTTTAAAAATTGTATGGATAATTTATTCCCCAGCTGAGAGCCAGTGCACCTAAGACACATCACCTTTTTGTGTAAAACTACACAAGCAAGGGTAGTTGCTCTGAAACCAGGATACTAGCTTTTTTTGTTTATTTCAAAGGCTGCTCAGATTCCTGACTGTGTGCCTGTCAACCTCTCTGCTAGATGACTGCTCTGGAAGACCCCCTCCCACATCATTCTACCCTTCCCTCCCCACTGCCCCCACCCCTGCCTTTTCCATGCTTATTTCCACAGGGATGATGGTTTTCCTCAGCCTCCTCTCATCTGACATGCTCCCAGTGCTGGAGTGAGGCTTGGGGTACAGGGCGGAACAGCCTGTTGAGATCAGCTACTGACCAAAGCTGGTCATTGCTTCTTCCTTGGAGCCTCTGTGAATACATGCTACTCTGCCCCTGTTATTAACATGTGGCATTGATGTAGTATGTTTGTTACAACAAATGAGCAATTGTTGTATGTTAGTTACATACAATTATAGTATCTTTGTTACAATATTAATGTATCTAAATATTGATACATTATTAACTAAAGTTAAGACTAGTTGATTAAAGTTATGTTACTGACTTTACTAAAGTTAGATGTCCAACACTTTTCACCATAGGTGAGACTTAAGCGTGCTCCTGCCCTCTCTGTTTTCAGCAGGGTAGAATTCCTAGTGATGGCAAAGGCTGGAAGTGAGCTTTGTCTTTCTTTGCAATCAGCCAAGCCAACAGGGCAGCAGATGAAGCTGAGAGCCACGGTGCTCTGTAGAAGGCGGCTGGTCCATGACTGAGCAGTGTCTTCTCTGCATTTCCAGAAATGTCCAACTCAAGCTACTCCTGCCATGACCTCCTTAGGAGAAGGAGGTGTGTACTTGAACCTAGGGAAACAGTGTGACTAAACAATCCCGAGTCCAGAGTGAAGTAATCCAGCTTCACAGAGCTGTAACTGTCATCAGCTGGTAACAGAATATTTTTTGAGTGGCTTTAGGTTTATAGAAAAATTGAGCAGGAAGCTCAGAGAGCTTTACCCCGCTGCCAGTTTCACCTGTTAACTTCTTGCATTGGTGTGATATGTTTGTTACAACTGATGAGTCAATTTTGGTACATTATTAACTAAAGTTAATATTATTTAACTAAAGTTAGATATAAACTAAAGTCCCTCATTTACATTAGGGCTCACTCTTGTAGTTGTACATTCTATGTGTTTGGACAGATTTATAATGACACATATCCACCATTATAGGATTGTACAGAGCTGTTTCACTGCCCTAAAAATTGCCTGTGCTACACCTGTTCATCCCTTTCTCCCCTCTCCCAAACCCCTGGCAACTACTGAGCTTTTCACTATCTCTACAGTTTTGCCTTTTTCAGACTGTCATATAGTTAGAACCATACAATATACAGCCTTTTCAGACTGTCTTCTTTCACTTAATAATATGCATTTAAGCTTTCTCCATGTCTTTCAGTGGCTTGATGGCTCGTTTATTTTCATTGCTGTATGATATACCATTGTATGAATATACCACAATTTGTTTAACCATTCACCTACCGAAGGACATTTTGGTTGCTTCCAAGTTTTCACAGTTATGACTAAAGCTACTATAAACATCTGTGCGCAGATTTTTCTTTGAAGATAAGTTTTCAACAAATGTGGGTCAATACCAAGGAGCACTATTGCTGGATTGTATAAGGGTATGTTTGGTTTTAAGAAACTGCAAAACTGTCTTCTAAAGTGTCTGGACCACTTCATCACTGGTTTTGACTCTGAACCACTTTCATTTAGACAAGTCTAATTTTTCCAGGAAATACTTCAGAAATGCACTGACTATTAATAACCTGAAACCCTTTTCTCACTGTGCTCTTACATGGGACTTAAACATGAAATGCTGCCACCTTCATTCTTTCTGTGGTCTTCTGCTCTTCTCTATTTTTGCTAGAACCAAACCGTCCTAGCAGAAAACTTCCTCTTTTCCCTCTCCCTCCCTTTTGCTTCTCATCACTGCCCCTTCCCCAACAAAAGTTAAAGGGGAAAATGGGCTAGAGCAGGGTTGGGAGGGGAGATACCACTCCCATTTTCCCATAGAAGAGCTATTGCATTTTCTCCGGGATTTTTGTTTTCCTTTAAAATGCTTTAAATTGACGCTGCTAAAAGGTACGTGATGTCTCTGCCCCATAACCCTGGGGATGGCATGCCTTGTTCCTTACTAGTTTGTCTCAAGTCAGTAAATGAGATTCTGCCCATACAACTAAGTGCATTTGGGGCATTAACTGAACGGCGCTGCTACACATTACCGTAAGAACATGTATTGACCTGAGGGAGATACATTAGGGGCCCTAAAATCTGGCAGTGGACCAAGAAAAATGCATCACCCCCATGTGTTTCTTCCCTCTCGGGGCTCCTGAGTCTCATTGGAACCCCACGACTATAAAACACCTGGAGTAGGTTTTATGACTTGTCAGTCTCGTTACTTTATAAATAGGTTTCATGATGTATAACCTGAATGCTTTGGGTTAATACAAGGAGACAGACAAGACAGGCACAGGCCGATGACCTGGAGAATAGAGGAAAGAGCAGACAGGGAAGAGAGCATTCCAGGTAAATGGGGGAAGGTTGGATCATCGTGGTTCCACTGTGACCATTTGCAAGGCTCTGTTGAGTGGCCCTGTCTGCTCGTGTAACTACCAGCTTGTTCCATTTCCCGAGTTTTGGGTACATCTACCGATATACAGTTGGAAACTAAGTAACCTGTAAGTTAAAGGGACTTTCTTTTTTGGGGTCCAGAATTTCCCAACAGAGTGCACTATCAATATCTTAAGCACGACAAGGTTCTGTGCATTACAGAAATCAGAAACTTAGCATCCCTGGCTCCACAGTAAGTACCAGAAGCACCCCTTAGTCCTTGTGACAGTGAGAAAGCACCTCCCTTCACAGGTTCTCAGATGCTCCCCAAGGGGCATCTGCTATCAGCAGTAAGACCCCTGGGCTAGTGGGTGGTGTGGTCAAGGTCTCCCAGTGAAAGCGAGTGAATCTGAGCACCACCGCCTCCATTCCTGCTCTTCAGCACCTGGAGCCTGCACGTGTTGCCCAGGCCTTTCTCCCCTACTCGCCTCTTCTCCCTCCTCCTGCCCCTTGCTTCTGGGGCCCAAGGAGGAGAACTTAGAGATTCTGCCAGTTTGCAGTGTGATGTGGGTTGAGAAATGTGGAGCTACAAGAAGTAAGTGTATTTACCCCTTAACTCTTGAAAATCTGTAGTTCTGGGGATTTGTTTCCTGGACTGAACTTGCTTCTTAATTAGCCACCCTTATCAAGTCAAATGAGCATCCCTAAGGTGTGTCCTGTGTCCAGCCCCCAAGGTGGACGGTGCGGATTAGCGATGGGACAGCGTTGTTCCCGTCCTCCATCCCCTGCTTCCAGGCTGATGCTGCATTGATCTGAGATTCTGCCAAGTCACACTGATATTTATGCTGGCCCAAACCCAAAGCCTCACAGTGCTTTCTGCAGGGTGGTTCCGGGGTGTCCAGGGTGTCGTGCAGCAGAGGGGCAGGGATGAGTTTGTCATCACCACACTATTCACATGGAGGAAATGGGACAGAGTTCAAGGATTGCTTATTTTTAACTCCTCCCTGCTCATACCCTACTTCCAAGCCACTCATGTGAATGATGCCCACACATGGCCTTGACTGAGCAGAGAGGATGGGCTTGGTTTGATTTCAGTCACCAAGAGTCTAACTTTGCTGGCCCGAGGTCTACACCAGCAGAACCACTGCTCACCTGGGCCTAGAGGATGGCAATTCTAAGACATCACAGGCCAGGGAAGCTGAGATGGGCCAGTGGGCCTTCACAGATAAGGAGGGACTTGTAACATCCCCGTGGCTCCTTCTAGAGGTGGTGGTTGGTTCCTGTACTTTTTGGCAGCCAGGTGCCCTCTGCTCAGCTGGTCCACAGTCCAGAGGGCCCACGGGCCTGTGGATATAGCTACCACATTATCCCCAGCCTTATCCCTAGCCCACCGCCCCCAACCCCTTGTTCCTCCCTCCCAAACTCTAGGAAAATCAAGTGTCACCCTTGCCAGAGACACCTCAAGGCCTCAAGTCACGGTGCCAGTCACCTGGAACAGGTTTTCAGCGTGCCTCCGCTTGGCACGGCTTCTCTGCAACTTCAGAACTCAGCCCTGGTAGAGCCTGTTGGTGATTCAGCAGCTGGGGAACTCCAGCCAGCCCGAGACGGCTCTGTGATACTTGCCCTGCTGCCTTGCAATTCCAGGAATTTGGATGGGGGCCCTCAGCCACCCAGTGTGCTAGCAGGCCTGGGGAAGAGGAAGGTTGACTCAGTACCCAGCCCCTGCTCTAGGTCTTTGATAAGGCTTTAACTCTGTAGAAGAGACAGTTGCTTCCTCCTGGCACAAAAGGGTGTGGCATAGATCTGCACAGGTGGGAGTGAGCCCAGGGCCTTCCTCGCCTCTAGCCAAGTGCTCGCTGCATCCTGGTTAATTGATTGTTGGCTGAAGATGTTTTACCTGTCTGCTGTTTGCTTTGCTTTATGGGAAAGGGTTCTCTCAGACCACCAGATCAGTAGGCAGCCTTGGTCTCTAAGGCTCTGAAGTGGGTAAAATGTTGGGGAGAATAGAGAATAGAGGAAGACGTCTGTATGGCAATGTGGGTATTGCATCATAATGGCCGGGCCTTAGAAACAAAAGTGTCTCAACGGGAAGCACCTGGCTCCCCCTGCAAGGGCCTCTGTGCCTTCTTTATTGAGTTGTTTATTTTTCTGCATGCTTTTCTAGATGTCAGGAAAAGCATTTCATCTCTAGTAACATAGCTGCAAAAGGTTATATAACAACTATGTTACTTCTGTGGTATCAGTTCTGGGCACTTGTTAGGGCATGGATTCTAAAGAGTTCAAAGCATCTTGCCAATATTCCCATTTGTCTCTTGAAGTAGGGAAAGATAGTGACCAGTATTGGTCCATATGAGTGACCCGATCTTATACCCAGCCCAGTGCTGGTGGGTGTTAGGAGATGCAGGTAGAGAGTCCTGCTTGCCAGAGTGGTCAGGGGACATCGTGGAGGACTTGGGGATTGAGCTGGACCTGGAAGGCCAGGTAGAAATGACATCAGGCAGTGAGGAGACTTTTCTACTCAGAAGAGAAGGAGTTAGTGTACATAGGAGACCCGGACCAGGTAGACACATTTGGGTGGAAGAAAGAGCCGGAATAGGGAGCATCAGAGATACAGGAACACCACTGAGTGTGTTTGCTTCAATCATCTGGATTGTAAACCCCTTGTGGCAAGTCCTGCCTTTGCTTGACGAGCCTCAGGACACACAGCATTCACAATGAACATTCACAATGAGCATTCGTTCCCTCTATCTTAGCCTCCTTGGGATATGGCCAGGCCTCTTTAGGTTCACTGGATGGAAGTCTTTGTGTTCTCATAAAAGTTTCAAGAAAAGCCAACAAAATGAATTAAGAGTGGGAAAATGAAACATTGCAGGGTTCATCTCATCAGGTGACCTAACAACTCAGGATCAACTTAACAGGCCACTTCAGCAGACTTAACTCCAGGCTTTGGATAAGGATGATAGTTCCTTCATTCCTCAACAATTTTTCTATATTCTAGTGGAACTATTTAACATCATCACTTAGATAGAAAAACACAGATTTAACTTACCACCCAACTGAAGAATGGCACAGCTATATAATGAGTTCAATGGTTTTTCAGAATTGGAAGGATTCTTTCTCATAGGAAGGGACTTTTCGTTCATTGCTCTCTGCCTAGCACCTAGAACAATGTCCTGCTAATGGTGCAGCAGGGGTTCAGTGAGCACTTGAATGAATGAATGTCAAGGTTCAAGTGCTCTGTGTAGCAAACCACCACGGCACACGTCTACCTATGTAACAAACTTGCACATCCTACACATGTACCCCTGAACTTAAAAGTTGGCTGTAATCCCAGCACTTTGGGAGGCCAAGGAGGGCATATCACTTGAGGTCAAGAGCTCAAGACCAGCCTGGCCAACGTGGTGAAACCCCATCTCTACCAAAAATATAAAAAATTAGCCAGGTGTGGTGGCATGCACCTGTATTCCAACTACTCAGGAGGCTGAGGTAGGAGAATCATTTGAACCCAGGATGTGGAGGTTGCAGTGAGCCGAGATCATGCCACTGTACTCCAGCCTGGGCAACAGAGTAAGACTCCATCTCAACAAAATTAATAAATAAAAAATAAAAGTTGGAAGTAAAAATTAAGTGCTCCCCATCTCCGCTGAAATTAGAGTGAGAATCAAGACCCAGAGCTGTGGTACAGGGATCTAGAATAGAAGTAAGAAAGGAATTCCTGAGGATCCACAGGTTTTCCCATTCCCCATCCCCATCTGCATACCTCAATACGCACTACCCAGCCCCTCATCCAAGTCTTTGATAAGACTTTAACTCTGTTTTCAAGCTGGTGACCTTTAGAGAAATTCAGTTCACATACATGTATTAAAATCCTATATAGGTACATTAGGCCAGGTGTGAAGATAGAGATGAATTAGCCACCGCTCCTGACCACACTAGAGAGGAGAGACAGATAAAATGTAAAACCTTATGAACTGCAAGGCAGAATAAAGTCAAGATTCCTCTGAGGAAGAAATGATTATTTCTGACATTTGAGCAAGGCTTTGAGAGGCCAATTTGATTCCCAGGATAGGGGATGGGATATGCCGACTTGAGAGAGCAGCGTGATATGAATGAAAACTATCAACAGTAGCACCTACCATTTGTTGCATGTTTATTGTGTGTCACTCAAGAGACCACATTTTTCTTATGTGTCCCTTTTTTAATCTCTAAACAACCCTGTGCAGGAGTTGGATCTCTTTGTCTGCTTTTACAGTGAAGGAAACTGAGGCTCAGGCAGCTAAAGTCAGCAGCCGTAAGAAGTTGGGTCAGGATCCTAGTAGCATGAGCCCAAAGCACTAAGCTGGGAGTGCCAGCTTTTGTGCAGGGAAAAGGGGCAATACTGGGCATCTGGGGTCAGAGGACCTGACAGGAGGGCATGGGTGGAGTTTCAGTGGAAATGGGGTCTTGGACCAGCTTATACGTGCTAAATCTCCACTCAGGACTTGGGGCTGGGTTCTGTCTCTGCGCTGGGTTCTGTGAGTGGTAAGGAGCCCATGGAGAGCTTAGAGAAAAGGAGTGATTCCATTCAGCAAGGTTGGTCTCACAGTAGGAGCAAAGATTTTTTTTTAAGCTGTTGGCAAGAAAACCAGTCTAACAACTATTGTGATAGTGCAGGGAGAGATGATGGGGCTGGAATTGGCGCAGTGGCAGCAGGGATGCAGGGGGATGGATAGGATGGACTGTGTGGAGGCTGGCTGTGTAGGAGGGCTTGGCTTGGATACTGGGTGAAGGAGAGGGAGGGGCTGACAATGACTGCCTGGTTATCAGTCCTGCCCAGAACCAAGGAAGAGGTGGAAGACATGAGTTTCATTTTGAACACATGATTTGGGGTACAGGCTTGGGGAGAGTGGTGGAGGTTGGAGATAGTGTTTGGTCATGGAAGCAAGGGAAGCATCTGTGGGATTGTAGGGTCAGTCCAGTGCCTTAGTGGGCCATAGTGATGACTTCAGCAGCCCACTCTTGTCTGCCTTTGCTGAAGTATGGAAGAGTCCATTTTTCTCTGGTAGTTGCTGTCCCATGTGACTTGGACATTTTAAGGGAAAGTCACAAGTCGCAGATTTCTCTTTTTTTCCTTAATTTGCTCACAGTAGGTAGGTGCTCAGTAAATATTTGATTAGTTAACATAAGTAAATAACCACATTTTTAACATTTTTTGTTGCAGTTGTTTTGAATGGGAGTCTCGATTTGTCACCCAGGCTGGAGTGCAGTGGCACAATCTCAGCTCACTGCAACCTCCCTCCACCTCCTGGGTTCAAACAATTCTCCTGTCTCTGCCTCCCAAGTAGCTGGGATTACAGGTGTCCACCACCACACCTGGCTAATTTGTGTATTTTTAGTAGAGATGGGGTTTTGCCACATTGGCTATTTAAACCCTCAAAAAGCATGCTATTTCAAGATCAGTCCTTGGAACACCAGTAACCTGCAGCCGAGCGACCCCAGGGCCTCAAATAAAACCCTTTGTTGAAGTCCTCTTAGTGCCTTCCAAAAGGAGGAGAATCATGACCTCCTCATCATCCTGAACTTCCTGGAAGTTATGATGAAACAGGACTGAGATGAAGCGCCATCAACTGCTGTTCAGTGGGTGCTCACAGTGACTTATGAGACTCACGTACTCTATACATTTTGTTTCATTTAATCCTTGCAAGTCCCATGAAGAGCTGTTATCCTTATTTTATGGATGAGCACACCAAGGCTCAGCAAGGATACATACTAGAGCCAAGGTCTCACAGTGAAGGAGTGGCAGGGCCAGGATTTGTACCCAGGCTTGATGGCAAAGCCCCTTTCTGCTGTGGCATGACAGGCTAAAAAGTGGTAGGGGGTTGTGGTGCAGGCACCTGTGTGCCCATTTCTCTTGCCTCCCTGATCCCGAAGGTTCATTCTGAATATTTGATTTTTTGCTATTGTTAGATATGTTTAGATGGATATAAGAAATTCCTGTGAGCTTTTAGGTAATGCTGGATCATTTCCTGTGATGTCATAGTCATGAAGTATTTCCTGAGATTTATCAAGTTGGAACTTGCTGCTGTCCAGTGGGGATGCCACATGGCTCTTTTGGCCTTAATATCCTAATCAGTTTGTGGATAGTCTCAAGGGTAGGCTGTGGTACACGCATCCTACCAGCCTTGCTTGTAGGGCCTTCCCTTTTTTCTTCTTAATCAGTTCTTGCCCTGAAGCCAGCATCCTCACCTGGCTGTCAACCTCTTTGATTTAAAAGTATTGATGAAATCATACAATGTGGTAATTTTTGCTATGCAGTTAAAATCCTGCCATGCTTGCAAACAAAATTTAAATGTTGGGATATAAAATTCATAAGGGAAGATGCCATGAACTTATACCGACTGGCCCTGGGTTCTTTGTGGCCCATTTCTTTATATGTTTGTGCCCACATGGGAGCCTCTGCAGACCTCTCCCTGAGCAGCGGGATTCCCACCCTCTACGTACCACGCTCTACTTCCTGTTCCCCAGGACCCGCCAGCTCTAAGAATGGTAGGGGAGGAAGGGGAACACCTGCTGCCCTCTGAATGCCACATTCCCTTCTGCCCTGCCCTCTAGCACAACGCCTATCCTCCTGCCCTGAGTGTGTTCTTCATCCAAAGGCCTTTCCTCACCACCTCTTCTGAACCCAGAGCAGCCTTCAGCCAAAGGACCTGCTGCAGCTCTTCATCCTACCACATCCCCCGAAAACAGAAACTCACCCTCCACCCATTCATGCAGGTGAAAGGTAGAGCTCGATATTCTAGATCCACGCAGTGGAGTAGGTAGGGGCCTGAAAGCAAATACCAGCCCCAGTGGAGGCCAGAGCAGGACATGGTTCACTCTGCTGGGGTGGCCAGGGGCCAGAGGATGCTCCTCCCAGCTCCAGGCACCATAGCTGAGTGACCACAGGAGAGGTGGTCACCAGGCCAATGGGTGGTTGAAGATGAAGGATGTCCAACACTGAAGGCACAGCCTGGGTATCTGTGCAGAATTGCTAGTCTTGTGCCTGAGCGAGGTGCCCAAGCGAGGGCTGGAGTGGGGGCGTCCTGCTCTGGAGCCCAGGGGAGAGGGGTGTCTAGCCTTTCTCAAGAGCGTATCCCATTGGCAGTCAGCACATAGGTTTCGGGATGGCTCCACTTCTGGGAATTCATGAGCTAAATCAGTGAGCCTCCCTTTTATCTTGCTTCCTTCAAGGCAGGCCAGGTCCCACTGTATTTTGAGGAGCACAGGATCAGCCTTTCACGAGGGTTTTCTTCCGTTGCATGTGGTTTTCCCCCTGATACCACTCCCTTCTTTTCTTTTTTCTTTTTGAAGTCCACAGTCTTGGGATTCCCCTCTTTGGAGCTATTTAAACAGAAATGGGATGCCAGCAGGAGTGGCCTAGAGGGGATTCCAGCCTCCCTGTCCTGAGGACCTGCGGCAGGCAAGGGCCAGCTTTGAAACTCAGGAGGAGCCTATGGCTACGGGCCACCAGGCCTGTACACTGCGTGTCTCCTTGACTCACTGCATGTGGCCACGGTCCCTGTGGCCGTGCTCCCCCCATCCTTCCTTTGTTTCAGATGACCCCTGGAGCCTGCAAGGCCACGTGTTTCTGGAAGGTCCTAACACAGCCCGGCTTTCTTAGTACAGTCGTATGGCCGGAGGTGTGGGCAGCTGGTGAGCCTGGATGCTCATACCTTTGCCCCTCAGTAGACCATGCTCATGGCAGGGAGATTGGAGGCAGTGGGAGAATACCCAAAAGGCAATGGGTGGCTCTCAGGAAGAGAGGGATCAAGGCTCAGCCGCTGGGCCTGCAGGGTCTGTTGTTTGGACTCACTTGGGGTTTGTAACTGCTGAATACACACCTGTGTCACAATCGGCTACGGTCAGAAGGACTGTGGTGTGGTCTGGTAATTAGACACTGTCTTGTGCATGGGGGTTGGACACACTGGAGTTTGAATGTGGCTGCAGAAGCTTGGGAAATTTTCTCAACCTCTCTAAGCCTCAGTTTCTTCGTCTATATGAT
The DNA here is from genome assembly GCF_001604975.1 of Cebus imitator. Classification (NCBI taxonomy): domain Eukaryota; kingdom Metazoa; phylum Chordata; class Mammalia; order Primates; family Cebidae; genus Cebus; species Cebus imitator. The sequence goes on from NW_016107338.1 coordinate 3,186,856, forward strand.
TGGGCATTTCTACCAGCTGGACCAAAAGGCTGAGAGACACCTATGTCATGAGTCGTTATGAGGACCAAGTAAGAGAACACATGCAAGACCTTAGCGCTGGGCCTGGGACTTGTTCATGCCCAATAAGGAGTGCACATCTACCTGCAGAGTGAGAGGCCTTAGCCCTGTCCTCCTGTCCAGGGTTCTGTTAGGCTCACCACCTAATGAAGACAAAGCAGAGGCTCACTGCTCATCGCAGGGCTTCAGCCGATGCTGGGCATGATCTAGATTGCAGAGTGAAGCCCAGGGCATCAAAAAGTTGATTTCCGTGAGAACATGAGGATATAGAAAGGACCTATTCTTCTCGTGCAGCTCAAATTATGAATAAAAAACCCAGTGTCTTTCATCTATGGAATACCATGGTTTTGCAAACTTTAATTCATTCCCAAAACACCTCTGTGAGTTTGGCAGCTGCAAGCCCACAGGTGAGGAACAGAAGGTGAAGTAACTTGCCCCAAGGCTGGGAGTGGGCCCGCATTGCACACCTTCATCTTCTTGGAGCAGTGCTGCTCATCAGTGCCTTGTCCTGGATTCAGTTGTACAGTGTTTGCTTTCTTGTCTGGGTTTCGCTTAAGCAGGGGCCGCTGTGGAGCCCAGGAACCGTGCTGACTGGGTTCTCCCTGACTGACAGGATATGGGGCAGGAACAGGGCATGAAAATAATTCATTAGTTCAGGGGCAGCTTGTGACAGGCCAGCCACGCTTCCCCTCAGAGTATGCAAAGCACCCCCGATGTCATCTTTGGACACTAACTATTATGGGTCACTGGCTGACTTTAGCCCAGAGTGGTTTGTGGCAGTGCCAACAAAGTCAGAGCAGCTTCGAGAACCACTGACTTTTCCCAGCTTGGATGGGGATGCCTTGTTTTAACATTCGTGAGTGGGTGACAGAGGAGCCCTGGGAGCCTTGCTTCCAAAAATAGCATCTATTGGCCAGCAGGAAGGAATTGCACAGGGAAGACGTGTGATTTTGCTGATTTTCTCTCCCTGTCCCCCTGCCCTACCTCCAGCTCCAGCCCAAACATCTGGCTCAGGATTCCATAAAAGTCTTTGGGAGGTCCATGCCAGACCTCCAGTAAAAACAGTCTAAAGTACTTACGTTTCTCGTTTCAGAGGTTGAAAGGAACATCGGGAGCATGATTGCTCTGTCTATTCCAAGTGTGTTTTTTCCTTTGAGAGCCAGGACTTCTGTGTGTACACCCTCAGTGAAAAGGGGCAATGAGCCCTCACAGCCTGCAGAGGAGGGGGCTTCATCCATCCTGTGACAGACAGAACTTTGCTTGTTTCCTGTGCGGACTTGATTCATCTGCCTTCTGGGCTAACCTGTCAGAGGCCCAGCCGCTCGGCATGGCAACTGTGGCATCTTTTTGCATTTCAGTTTTGGGAAGTCATTCTAGTGTGGCTCATGCTGATTGCATAACTCAGAAGAGGTTCCTTCTTCATTGGAAGGTTGCTGCTGTTTCCAGAAACCTTGAGTACTGTAATCTGAGGGCACAGAAAGGTCGTCAGTTGGCAGGGCGGGCTTTATGGGCATGCAAGCTGTGTCGTTGCACAGGACCCTGTGCTCACAAGAGCCCTGAGCTTGAGGTTTAACATTCTGCAGTTGCAGTCTTGAAATTTGTGTAGTTTTATCTTTGAATTTGTGTCTTATAGGTGAAGTTCATTAGGACAATAGAGTGTGCGCAGGGGTGGGGCTTAGAGCCTTGGTTCCCATGGTCCTGCCTATTACTATCTCCCTGCCTCCCCTAGGTTTTCTTGCTCCTGCCGTGCTCTGCCCCTGGTGGGACCTGGACACAAAAAGGGTTGGGGTTAAGTGCACGGCGTCTCAGGATAGGGCATGGTGGCAGCTGTCCCCATCCTGGAGGGGGAGCTCCATGGCATCTTCAGTGGGCAACTAGAGAGGGGTGAGCTGCTTGACTCCCCCGATCCAGGTCCCTAGTACACCCTGGCAGGGAGGAGGCAATACCCTTAAGGGGCCACCTATCCATCTTGGGGTGGGACAGCCAGTTCCTGGAAAGAAGAGATACCTGACTAGACCCCTCAACCCCCAGCTGGGTCACAGCACATTGGTCCAGCTGCTGGCTGGAAGGAAAGCCCAGAGGCAGTAGGTCCTTTGCACCCTTGCACACTCTGTCCCTGGAGGGCACCTATGAGGGGCTGCACTCAGCCTGCGGGTATCCTCACACTCAAAGGACAGCAATGATGTAAATAGCAAGCAAACATGATGACGTGAACAACAGGGTGAATGTCACTGAAACGTACAATTAAAATGGTTAAAATGGTAAATTTTATGTTATGTATATTTTCCCACCATAAAAAAAAAAGTAAGGTGTTAAGAAAAAACAAAAGCCAAAACCACCATGACAGATGGAGAGAGAGGCTGGGAGAAGTGGAAGGCTCTCCGTTTCAGAGCTTCCGTGGGCACTTTCTTCCTGCTTTTTAACAAGGGGTCCCATGTGCTTATTCTGCACCGATACCCACCAATGATGTCGCCGAGCCTGTCTACAGGCCACTCTGTAAACTACCAAGGCTTTGCCTGTCACAGGGCCTGCCCTCTAAGATCCGAGGACATCACTTGCCAAGCAGACTCTGACCTTTTCCCTCTTTTCCTCCACCCAACAGGTATCGTGTTGGCCGCGTGCCAGGCCTTGGAGAACAGCACGTCCCCCCTGAGCGGTGAGTGCAGCTGCCCTGCCTGTGTGGATGGCGTGTGGGAAGGGAGTGGGCCTGCTGCTGTGTGGAGCCTGGCCTCCTGCCCACCGAGCACACGCCTGTCCCAGAGCCCTCTCTGCCCCCTCCTCAGGGGTGAGGTGGCGCCCACTGGAAGGTTTGAACGGCAGGCCCAAGGGGGGCTGTTCCTGGCACCATCAGGGGCCTCCTCTGCGTGTGTCTCCTCAGCTGTTCAGACAATTCCTGTGGGCAAGTGTGCCGGAACAGGGCCTGCAGGAGCTGGGGGCCAGCCACGTTTTCCCTGCTCCGGTGATAGTCCACCGGAAGTAGAACCCAAATTCCTGAACCCCCATTTACTTTTCTGCCTGGTGACCTTTGTTTAGTTATTTTCTGGTTTGCATTTTGATACATGTAGTTTAAAAAAAAAAAAATGGCTTTTTTTTTTTTTTTTTTTTTTTTTAAGATCCTAGATCAAAATAGTGGAGAGGTTGGGACCAGTGGGAGGCAGACCACAGCGGTGTCAGCCCTGCGGGGACGCAACCTCTGTCGGATTTGCATGCTGCTTTTGGTCTTTGTCCATGTGTGTTCATATTTTTATACGGTTAGTCCTGGTGAGGAAACAATGTGGATTCCTGCTCTTTAAGCTCAAATGTTGGGGCTGTCCGTTGTTCCATGTTGCTGCAGTCTTGAAATCTGCTCTCTTAGAATGTCGGGCTGTCCCACTAAAGTGAGCATGCGTGATCTCATGAAACATTCCCTATTAGATATTTATGGTGTCCCTAGTTTCTTAAGTTATGACACGACCTCTTCATGCCTAGAAGCTTTTTCCTCCTCTTGGATTCCGTCCTCAGAATGCATCTCCGGAAGCAGGAATAAATACAGATTTATGACTCTTGATACAAATGCCAGACAGCTTTCCGAGTGAATGGTGCCGATTTTTACCAGCAGTGTGTGAGCGCGCCAGTCCCACCACTCCATGGTTAGCATGGAGTGTGTCTCACTAACTTCTGCTCCCATCTGTCACTGCACTAGCCTCCTGCTGTGTCTCCATAGTTATTTCAGGGAGGTTCCGGTGGGAGGGGTTGGGTTTCTTATCTACTCATAAATTTTCTAGGCAGCCACACTGTGTCCCTGGTACCTTGCTGTTCTCCAGGCCTTTCCCTCCAAACCCACTGGAGGCGACACTCCCAGTCCCACTGGGTGCCACTGCTGCTGCAGCCCCACCAGCCCGCCTTGCTACTGTTATCCTTGATGCATCTGAAGGTGCCTCAGACACTTGGTTGTCCGTGATGACACAGAAGAAAATGCTTCTCCCACTCTATGTCGTGCTTTGTTGGGGCTGGAGGTGGAAGGGTGTGAGTGTGTCCATACAAAGCAGTGCTTCTGGAGTCCAGGGTCTACCAGGGTTCCCATAAAGCAGTTCTTTCACTTTGTAATTGCCTCCCATCCACAAAGGGCTCAGATATGAACATATAGGGAGGAAAAAGAGGATAGCTTAGTAACTCCATCATGCAGATTTCAGAATTGACCCAACCCCCTTTCTAGAATGCACTTGCCCCAAGGTTCACCTTCAGCCCCTCCTACAGATAGACCTCTGGTGACTTGCCCAAACTCTGGAAAGTACTGGCACTGCAGCAACACTTACACACTGGGTATCATTTGAGAGAACCTGGGTACTGGGCCAGTTGGGGGTTACCACTTTGATACTTGTCACTTATCTCCAGGCATCTCCATAGGCCAAGAAGCCTCCTGTGTTTTCCTCACCCTCCCTGCACTCTTTTAAGCCTGACTAAGTGGAACTGAAGTATAAAGGTCTTGAGATTCAGCCAGAAGAGGGAGATGGAAGCCTGTTCCCCAGGCCTCTATCCGTAGTTTCCCGGCTCTCTGGTGGAGCCTTCCTCCTGCTCCTCCTTCCCACTCGAAGACCAGGCAGGCCAAGAGCCAAGTTCTCCACTGAGTCTGGTGACAGGTTGCGATGATGGCAAGTGCTGCCACTGCCGTCATGGAGAAGCGGGTACTCTTGGTCATTTGACCCCTCCTCCAAGTCTCCGTCCGTTCTGACAGAGATGTCGCCCTTGAGCCTGTTCCCAAAGAGCCTGGCATAGCTCCTGCCTAGGCCTTTTGGGGTTCCCCAGGCCTTGCTGGGCAGGTGTGGGCAGACCTGATACATTTGTCCAGAAGGGGACTATGCTTTTTGCAGTTGTGAACAACTCGGCTCCCTCTTTCCTTCCTGAGCTTCTTTCTATGAGAATGTCTCTGAGGTTTACTTCCCCTGATTGTGGAGTGTGGTCAGAAAATAGCAGTTGAACCCCTGCTGTGTTGCATATTACTCTGTAACCATCTCGGTGCCACTCTGGGGGCTGAGGAAGTCTGTGAGAGCAGAGGCAGTGCCACACCTTCTAAAGACCAGAGTGCGTCAAGCCCCCCGGGTTGGCTGGCAGTCTGCAGAGGAGGGAGGTAGCCACCCGTCTGCCCTCTCTGTTGCTCTCTGTATGATGGGTCACTGAGCTATAGAACTGGCACCCCAGGGCCTTAGAAGTTTAATGAAATTGCTCTTTCCAATTTTACTTACTCTCTGCCCTACCCCATGAGACCCAGACATGAATCTAGAGCGGGCTGGGCCAGGAGAAAAGTCCAGTGGTGATGACCATGTTACAGTCACGCCTTCAAAGTCTGGGGCTTTATGACTAAATCAGGCTTATGCTTAACTCTCTGTCCTTTAGGGTGACTGTCCTGTCTCCTGGAGGACTACTCAGGCCCTGATAGGCCTTCCCACCCCTTCCCACCCACTGTCTTCACCACACAGGGCTGAGATCCTGTGGTGGGCGCAGCTCAAACTGGGGACCAACTTCCACCAGCCACACTCACTGCTGGTCATTGAAGCAAGTGGTTGTGTGTGTGTGTGTGTGCACGCGTGCATGTACTCATGGCTAATTTAATAAGTAAAACTCTGTTAACATTGTAACATTGTATTAGAGAAATCTTCATCCACAGAAGAAGAGATGGTGAAATCAGTTCCTGTATATCCAACACCCAGCTTTGACAATTAGCATCATTCTGTCATTTTTCTTTGATATATTCCCTCATCTTTCTAATGTTTCCCTTTGCTGGGGTATTTTAAAGCAAAGCCCACTTCACTCGTAACACTTCAGTACACATACCTAACAGATAAAGGCTTTTAAAACATCACCGCAATTCCATTACTGCACCAGCAAGGGCAATGATGATTCCTTTTTGTTAGATCCTCAGATATAGAAGGTAGATGATGCTGTATCTAATTTTGCGGTACTTTTTTCTAATTTGCATTCACTTTCACGTCTTTGTATCTTGCTTTCTACTTAGATTTCTTTTCAGGTGAACACTGTTTTCATAAAATGTATTCATGTCTCTGCTGGCTGACTTTCACATCTGAGTGCCTCTAACTCCCAATGCTCTGGATGTTGGTGGGCTCCTTTATTCAATCCCAGAATCAATCCCGAAACAAATCATCCAGAAAAATGTAAATGGTGTGAAGCCATCCCTACCAATTAGGTGTGAAAATGGGTAATTTTAGAACAAAAGCTGTAAGGACTTTACCCATGATGTAAATTTGCAGGTCTTCTCACTTTCAGAGTTGATGGGAATGAGAAATAATAATGGATGTAAGATAGGTTTTGATACATTCCTGAGTGACAGCACTAGAGCATAGGGCAACAGGAATACTCAGGGTGAAGCCCTCATGCTTTAATGGAACATTGTGGAGAGAAAATTGCAAACTCCATGCGCTAATCAAGGGTGTCAGATGGGCTCAAAAGAACATGGGGCTTATCCCATGTGGCTTTCTTGTGCATTTTTTTTCTTTTTAGAAATGAGACCTTGCTATGTTGCCCAGGCTGGTCTCAAATTCCTGGGCTCCAGCAGTCCTCCCACTTTGGCCTCCCAAAGTGCTGGGATTCCAGGCATAAGCCACCATACCTGGCCTTTCTTGTGTATTTTGAAAAGGAATGTTCTGTGTTCTTATTACTCGATTGTTGCTCTTGGCCTTTCTTCTTGACATTTCGTTGGTTTCTTCCTTTCTTCCTTTCTCTTAGATCCCCAAATATAGAGAACAGATGATGCCAGAGTCATAGGAAGCTGGCGTTGTCATTAGTAAACGCTTCTCAGACAATTTGAGTGAGACAACAGAGGGATGTGGTGCCTGAGGCTGGAGGTCAGGGATCATGGGTTTTGGGCCATTTGGTCTCAGTTTTTTCACATCCCTGGACAAGTTGGTTTTCTGGTTCCTGTTTGGATTTGTTTCCTCCTCTATTGGACTTGAATCAGAAATGGCCCGTGAGATTTTTCACATGACCACACTGATGGATTGGTAGAGATGACTTGGAGAGCCAGGGTGGGAAGGGTTATAAGGCTGACTGTAGCTTTTAGGAAGTACTGCACTGATCCATTGGTCATAGGTCCAAGATAGGGAAGTGGGAATGTCACTGACATGTATTTGATTTTCTTGGAACTAGATGCTTTTTCACATTCAGGTTCAAAGATTCTAGTTGCTGGAACTATACAAAGGAGCAGGATTTCTCTCCCTTGCCCTCAAGGAGCCTACCGTGCAGGTGAGAAAAGACAGCATGGGAACCGGTGGTGAATGTGTCACAATGATACATGCAACCTTGGCTGACTGCTTAGTGCATGATTTAGAAAATAATTGCCATGGGAGTGAAATCAATAGCATGGTTTGGGATGGAATATTTTTATCAGGTTGGTTGTCAATTTGTAAAGCACACAGAGAAACATTAGCTGGAGGCAGGACAAGGGTGGCAGCACCTATAGTTTAGCACACCTGTCACACCCTCTCAAGGAAGGAGTTATGACCTATCTTCAAAAGACACTTTTAAATGCCCCTTAAAAGGGACAGAATGCACCCTAGCTAAGAAGTCGTTGGGTGGCTACTTGCTTAACCCTGAGAAATGTTGCACTGTTCCCAGGCTGCCCATCTGGTTCTTATATTTTCATGAGACTCACTCTGATGACCAAGGGGGTGTGGTGAGGACATTACTCAGGCACCTGGGAGCCAGCCTCCAGGCTTCCATCTGCTAGCTGCCTTGCATGAGCTGGGTACTCAGGGCGGCACTTTAAATCTCTGAACTTCTGCTCCTTCCTCTGGCCTGTGTCTAGGGACACCCACCTGGAATCAAGGCGTGTTTGAAGGCTTGCTTAATTTAGTGTCTGGGAGACTTTTCAGAGGTGATGATGAAAGAACATGGAAATTTACAGCGTGGTTATTCATGGGGAATGTCACCATTATCAGCTGTCTTAGGGAGATGGTGATCAGATCTCAGTGGTGACTCTGGGCTCAAATATGTTGAGGTGGCAAGTTTGAGCTGGGGGTACACAGAGGGAAGGCAGATGAGATTAGAGGGGAAAAGTCTTTGAAGCCTTTACTTGTTTGGAAAACAGGTAGAACGTGTGTCAGCCAGCAAGCAAGCGATCTGGTTATTGCTCATCTCACCTAACAAAAGCTTTTCAGAACTGCACACTGCTTCCCCGTTCCATTGTCTAGAATTTTCCCACGTGGAGATGAAGTCATTCTAAAATTAGAAGGCTCATGTGTTCTACATGGCTCACCTGCTCCAAATATGTGTCTATAACACAAGACACTTGGTATGTCTTAGTTTGGGGATAAAACCACGTATTACCTATTTGTGCTTACTTTAAAGAATGCTTAGAAGAGCATTAGGAGGGAATGAGGGATTCTTCCTTTCCCCTCCAAGATGTATCCTTGTCATCCACATTCTCATTTCACCTTCTACTTTTGCAAAGGAAATTGTGCTGGGTCAGTACCTTTTGAGCAAAGTCTGCTCAGGGTAGTAGACAGAACACGGATATGAAATCAAGAATCGTAATTCTGACTCACTGGCTGCAAGACCTTAATAGAGCTTTTAAATCTTCTTGAACCTCAGTTCTCCCATCAATAAAATGAAGGAGTGGAATGAAGTCGGTGTCTTTTCACACTGAGTTACAGAATCACTTTATGGGTCACAACCACTGTTTTTAAAAGTGGAATTGAAAAGTTTAGAGAATTTCAGAGTGCATTACATGCAGGAAGGACAAGTACCATCTCATGACTCTTGTTTTAGTTATTGATAGATTCACATATTGACATTCTGCATCACTCTACTTGCATGACTTACATCCATATTGCTTCTTCTATAATTTCCAGATTTTATTTATTCATAAATAAGAGATGAGACACTTGCAGAGTAAGCACCATAAATCTCTAGACCTATAACATCCCCGTTACCCCTCCCTAGTCTTTTATGGTTGCCTTATCCGCTCCTAATTTGACAGCAGTTCATCTTTATTTTTCCAAAACTCTCTACTTATAGAAACAACAGCTCTTTCCTTATGCACAGATATTTCATTGATTTACATAATATGTAATTCAGTTACATAAGTACAATAGTGAGTACAGTGACATATTGGGAACAAATGCAAATGGCCTCTTGGTAAATACGTAGCCTAACTGTTGAGAACAAAAATAGGCTGATAAACTAGAGTAGCTAACTGAGCTTTTGCATGCTGATGGCATTGGTCTAGATACTTTAGCAAAGAAATGGAGAGTATGGGATTGGGTAAATCCGGGGTTTGGTTTAAGTAAAGCTCAGTTAATAGAGCATCTACCATCTTTGAAAGAGGCAAAGCAGGCCGGGTGCGGTGGCTCACACTTGTAATCCCAGCACTTTGGGAGTCCAAGGCAGGCAGATAACGAGGTCAAGAGATGGAGATCATCCTGGCCAACATGGTGAAACGCCATCTGTACTAAAAATACAAAATTAGCTGGGTGTGGTGGCACGTACCTGTAGTCCCAGCTACTTGGGAGGCTGAGACAGGAGAATCGCTTGAACCTGTGAGGCAGAGGTTGCAATGAGCCGAGATTGCGCCACTGTACTCCAGCCTGGTGACAGAGTGAGATTCCATCTCAGAAAAAAAGAAAGAGGCAAGGCAAATGACAAAACTAATGGATGTGGATATGGGCACAACATTCTGAGAAATGGCTTAACATTAATAGTGAACCGAATTCCTTAGTATTAGTAAATGAAAACTTAAAAATTGTCTATGCCCTGTGACTCAACTATTGCACTTAGGGATCTATTTCACAGAACAATCAGTTATTAGATTATTATCCAGTAGAGTGAAAAGTAGCCAGTGTCAACAAGAGGGAAAGAGTTATGGAACAGGTAGATAGATAGGCTACTATACAGCCCTTCAAAATCATGTTGATGCGGAATGTTTAAGGATGTGGGAAAATGCACATGACATATACATAGAAAAAGTAGTATATAAAACTGAATGATGTAACTCAAACTTATAAGCTATACACATAGATGCAAAAAAACGGGGCATCTGGTGTTCACATTAATGATCTCTTGTTAACAATATTGTATGTGAATTTCAGTTGCATTGTGTATTCCTGTTTTTCCAGTATCTAAAAAGAAAGAAAAGGCAGTGGCTGCCCTGCAGGTCTGTTGGCCAGTGTGCGCTGAGTGCAGGCTACCTTGGCCTTGCAGTCCAGTGACTGCAGCTGTCTCCGAGGCTTGGGCAGTACTGCTGTTTCTAGAGCATGGGGAAACAGCGGTGCCTTGCATGCGGGCCATCCATTTTTGGAGCTTGGCTCCCAGGCCTCACCAGCCTGCACAGTAGACCTCACAGGACCTTGCTATCTGGATGAGCTGGCCCCAGCAATTGCCACTTTAACGCAGAGATCTGGGAATGCTCATCCACACTCTTCTTCAGTGCCCGTGACTCCTAAATCTTGATCCACTTCACAGAAATTTCAAGTACTTAATAATTCTAGGTTTCAACAGAGGCTGGGCCTTTCTGGGCACCCAGGTCTATGGTCAGTCTCTCAAATGTGAAGACTCTGAAACCATTCAGTCCAAGTTCAAACTCCACCTCTGCCACTTACTAGCTGTGAGACCTTGGGTGAGATACTTAACCTCTCTGTGCCTGGCTTCCTTATCTGTAGAAAGGGAATAATAATAGTACCTATCAGGGTTGATGTGACAAGAGTTGACTGTACAGAAAGCACTTGGAACTGTTTGTATACCCAGCAGCGACTCTAAGTGTTAGCTGCTGCTGCTGCTATTACTACCCTTACTATCGTTACTGGTGATGCGTATGGTGTGAAGCAAAACTGTATCTTTATGGTTACTTTTTACCACCTGGGGTTAAGTCCTGTGGTAGTGGTCTTACATGTCAGTGTGCATAATAGTCATCCTGCTGACTGTGCTAAAATGTAGATTCCTGGGCCCTTGCAGTGTGAGATCCAGAAATCTGCATTTTTAGTCATCAACCACATTTTGTTAGAGCTCGATGGGAAGACGAGGCTGAGTGGTACCTGTCCTTGCAGGCTGAGACGCTCTCACCTGAAGGGGACAGCACTTTCCCATCCCCCGAGATCTCACTCTACCTCAGCCAGACAGTGCTGCTCGCTGGGAGTCTGTGAAATATGTGTGTCCCAGGACTGACTTTCTAGTATTCACCCCGGACTTTGGGAAAGAAAAGTCAGAAACCTCAGAACTTGGACCACCTCAAACCTCAAACATCTTCTCTCTCATTGGCTTTACTGTAATGAAATGATGAACACGTTGGCTTTCTGGTAAAACATCAGCTCTGTTTTCTGGCTGTGCAAACCCAAACTCCTGGCTTCTGAGTTTGGTGATAGAGTGCGCATCTTGTTATTTACTGATGAAGAGACCTGCAGCTATTTTAATCCAGCCAGGCTCAGATGTCCCTACTAGCAGGCTCTGCCACTGTTTGCTTATGGATTTGTTCAGAATCTCCCTTCTTCGTTTCCTGTCTTGAAAGTTATGGCCCAATTCCCTTATCGGAATGTGTAATGGAAAGTGAGTTCACACATCTGGCCATTTTATCACCAGGTTGCGTTGACTAAAATGTTTCTTAAATACCAAAACACAGGAGAAAATGGATTAGATGAAGTAGAATGGAGGGCCTCGGTGCTATTTACAGTGAAGCCTGGGGTTCAAAAGGAGAAGGTTGGTTTTTTGTTTTGTTTTTCCTTCCTAGTTGTCACTTGGCAGCCTCAGGGTAATCCCTCTTTTTGGGTCCTTTTTCGTTTTGACGTTTGGAGGCTTGGATTTAATGAACATCTCTCCCCGCCTTGCACAGTGGGTCCAGAAAGGTATTTTTAAGATCTTGAAACTGAAACATCTCAGTTATTGCTATGAAATTTGCCACAAATGAGTCTTTCTGGTGCTCCTATGTATAAAAAATAGAAATACAATTAATCACCTAACAGTCCATGGGAGCCTCTATAAAATTCAGTTTCTAGCAGGCTTTCTACATGATATCCTGTTAAATAAACATCCCAGCACAGTGAAAGACTCTAGAAACCTAGGTGTACACCTGACCGAGTGATAACCGGATTGTAGTTGCCATTGCGGGCAATTTCCCAAGGATTCAGCTCTTCCCAACCTTTTTCAGACTAAGAATCCATTTTTAACATCAGAATTGTGTGAGACCCCACAGAGAGTAGTTGTGCCTTTACTATCAACCTAAATTATATTAAATGAATTAATAAATATAACCAAAAGCTGCTATGAGAACTCAATGACACTTTAAAATGAATTTGTATTTTATGAATCACAATAGAATTTACATAGTAATATGAACTAACACAGAGTATATACTGGGTGCTTTTCCATTTAGCTTGATTTAGTTTCTACAACAACTCTAAGAAGGTACTACTATTAGCTCCATTTTACAGATGGCAAAATTGAGGCAAAGAGAAGTTAAGTAACTTGTCCAAGGTCACCTAGTTAGAAAGTGGCAGAGCTGGGATTTAAACCCAGGTAACTGGCTGCAGAATTCTAAGCACCTCACCACTACGCTCTAAAAACATACAGATACACATACATCTCACTCAGACCCACAGATGTTATTTGAGGGGAGATTTACAAATACTTTGCATTAAATAACTGTGTGACTCTCTTTCTTCCTCTTCTCCAAGACAAATTGGAAGCCACTTTCTTGGGTTTTTAATCCTTCATTTCATGAAAATTTAGACATATACCTTAAAGCCAGGTATGTGTGTGTATAACTACATGTGTGAATGTGCAGATGTGTACATATATACATATGCACATGTGAGTATATGCATGTATGTATATATAAGCTTTTTTTATCTTATCACAAAACTATGGAATCTTTTACATATATATGTGTATATATAAATATGTATTTATTTTGTTTTGTGTTTGTTTTTGATATAGAGTCTTGCTCTGTCACCCAGGCTGGAGTGCAGTGGCGCTATCTCAGCTCACTGTAACTTCTGCCTCCTGCGCTCAAGTAATCCTCCCAACTCAGCCCCCCAAGTAGCTGGGACTACAGGCACATGCCACCACACAGGCTACTTTTTGTGGGGTTTTCTTTAGAGGTGATTTTTTGCCATGTTGCTCAGGCTGGTCTCAAACTCCTGAGCTCAAGTGATCCACCTGCCTCGGCCTCCCGAGGTTGGGAGTACAGGCATGAGCCACTGTGCCCAGCCTGTATACATTTTCTTCTATTCAGCAAACACTGACTTGTTTACTGTGATGGACTTTGTTCTGCAGTGTCTAGGTTCTTATTGTAAATGTTTTTGCACAAATCTGGCCACAAAGATTCCTAAAAGAATCTTTTCATGGATTGACTTAAGATGACTGTGTCAGTAGGCTTATGAAGCACAGGGGATTAAACCTATCGGACTCCAAAGTCACAAAGTCGGTGGGAATGAAAACGTAGTCTTCCCTCTCCTTAGCTTGATTCCAGGCACAGAGCTTGCCATCTGGTAGCCATCTTGGGTGTACGTCCAAGGATGAGGCCTCTAGGTCAGAACAAATGCTTCACTTGATTTCCACTTCTCATTAACATGTGAGGATATCATGCCTTTTTATTATTTATATTTGGCTTGATAAAAAGTTACCTAAAAATAAAAACCATAAGTATTTGATGATACAGAGGTTAAAGTCAGGAGCAAGATGACCTAGATTTAAATATTAGCTATGTCCCTTGGGTTAAGCGAGTGTCTTAACCACTCTGTGCCTCAGTCCCCCATCTGTAACGTGGAGATAACAGCAGAACCTACCTCGCAGGGTCTTCATGAGAATGAAATGAGAGATTATATGTAAAGCACTTAGAGCAGGGCCAGGCTTACACAGGACACAGATACTAAGTCCTATGTAAGTATTTGTTATAATTCTTTTCATTTAGATTTACAAAGATAGAAAGCAATAACATACAAGTAAGAAATGGCATCTGAAATACCAAGATGGCCTGAGCCAATTGGTGGCAGGGACATGATTTGAGTTTAAAGTCATAAGGGCCATGACAGCATGACAGGGTCAATCGCATAACTCAACACTAAGGTGTTATTTTCGACACTTAAAGAACATATCAGCCAGGTGTGGTGGCTCACGCTTGTAATCCCAGCCCTTTGGGAGACCAAGGCAGAGGATCACTTGAGGTCAGGAGTTCAAAACCAGCCTGGACAACATAGTGAAACCCCGTCTCCACTAAAAATACAAAAATTAGCCAGGCATGGTGGCTCGCACCTGTAATCCCAGCTACTCGGGAGGCTGAGGCTTGAGAACCGCTTGAACCTGGGAAGCAGAGATTGCAGGGAGCCAGATCATGCCATTGCACTCCAGCTTGGGTGACAGAGCAAGACTCTATCTCAAAAACAAAAACAAAATAAACAAAAAACAGATCAAAGGAAGCCACACTTTGGCTGTTGGGAAGTAGGGTCACGGAACGCACTATTCCAGTAGATGCCAAAACACCGAGCTTTACTTTCAGAATTATGGCACCACGGCTGAGAAAACACAGCCCTGAGGTAGTTTCCTTTACTTACGCGAGACGTGGACAGTTTTGCACTATTCTGAGCAACAAGATTCAGGAGGAACATCGAGAAACTGGAGGGAACCACCAGGGCTGCTGTGTGAAAAAGCTGAAGGCCAGAAAGGTAGAAAGGACCTTTTGCTTGAGGAAGTCATGTTCTCACATGCTCACTTGCTTCATGGAAGCCCTTTTCACACTGTTCTTTAAAATACAAACAGGTTGCTCTCCTTTGGTGTGAAAGGTTCAGGGAGCGGTGATGATCACAGGTAGAGACTATTCATAGCACTTTATGTGGGAAAAGTTAGCGCCTAATTTCCCTTTTGATGCTAATGCTGTAAGAATCTAGGTGGGAGTACAGGTTAGAAATGTATAAGGATGGAAAATAATTAGATCGTTAAATGGAGAGTATACCTAATTGAGGAACTAGAGCTGTTTGCGATTAAATTCTTAACCATCTGGGGGACAACATGGAAGAAAATCATACCTGCTCAGAAAAAAAAAAGAAAGTTCTTGGTACCCTGGAGAAAGAGGATATTATTATACTGAAGGGCTCTTTGGCCCAATTTAAGTTGACTTTCTCTCTTTCTTGTTTAAGCATTTTTGTGAGTGAGCGGGAGGGTTTACTGCGGAGGGCTGTGCTGGGCGTCAGAGATGGACCAAGGACAGTCAGTGCCCTTGGGCTCTTCTCAGTGGTGAAGGCAGCAAATAGAACTGCAAAGTTTGGCCTGAATTAAATGACTGCCTGCCAGAGTTGTGAACAAAATGCTGTTAGGAAGGAGGCAGGCTGTCCTCTCCTGAGGGCACTGAAGAAGCTTCCCTGGAAGGGCAAACCAAAAAAAAATTGTAAGCAAAGAATACTTATAAAACTTTTTTGACAACCATGTGGTGTACGTGTGCCAATATATGTATACATTGGGGAATGGCTACATCAAGCTAATTAACATATGCGTGATTTCACATACTTAAGACCCTCATCTCATAACAAATACAAACATCAACTCAAAATGGATGAAGGCTTAAAAGTAAAATCTGAAACTGTGAAACTACTAGAAGAAAACAGGGGAAGAGCTCCATAACATTAGTCTCTGCAAAATTTTTTCTTGGGAGATACTTCCAAAAGCACAGGCAACAAAAACAAAATAGAGAAAAGGATTATACCAAATTAAAATGCCTCTGCACAGCCAAGGAAACAATCATCAGTGTGAAGAGACAACGTATGGAACAGGAGAAAATATTTGCAAACCATACATCTGATGAGGGGGCTTATATGGAAGCCTACACAAGGCCACAGGCTTATATGGAAGCTTACACAGGAGTCCCTATCTAAGGAACTCAAATGGCTCACAGC
The DNA here is from genome assembly GCF_001604975.1 of Cebus imitator. Lineage (NCBI taxonomy): Eukaryota > Metazoa > Chordata > Mammalia > Primates > Cebidae > Cebus > Cebus imitator. The sequence goes on from NW_016107338.1 coordinate 3,202,779, forward strand.
AAGGGTGCCCAGGGTCGGCTCTTCTAGAAGCAGAGAGCCCCTTTAACTTAGGATACAGTGGAGGCAGCTCCAGACAGTCTGTTTTACCGCACTGGGGGAAGGAGCTGAGTTGGGCAGTTCTTCCTCCCTACTGGTCACATTTCAAGTTAAAATGATCAACCTTGGTAAAGAGGGTTGGTACTACAGGGCTATTCAAATAGTTGCTCTTGGAAAAAAATATTGACTCATTAAGCCACAGGAGTTCTCCAAAAGTACATTTTGCCATTAAGACTACAAGTTAACTTTTTTTTTTTAACTTGGCTTGAGTAGTATAACTTTGTGACTGGATATAGTCCCTGAACCAGGATGTTTGGAGAGAGAGCTTTGCTGATACCAATATTTTAAAATATCAGTGTATTTTTATTGGTGTTCAAAGACTGATGTTATTAAAAATCTGGCCCAGAGAGGATTCTCAGTTAATATTTTTGTTTTTAAGTAAGAGAGTTCCTGATGCCCACGCCACTTGCATGTGGTACCTCCTTGAAGAGGTTGTCCTGAGAAGCCTTTGGCAGCTCTGTCTAGAACTCCGCTGTCCAATATGGCAGCCACGTGCAGCTGTGGAGTGCTCAACACCTGGCTAGTTCCAACAGAGATGTGTTGGAAATAGATACCACATACCATATTGTGAAGACCTAGTGCATCAAAACTGAATATCTTATCAATAAATGTTTGCATTGCTTATGTATTGAAATAACACTATTTTGACCTTATTTACCTAAATTAAATACATTATTCAAATCAATTTCATCTTTTTATCCTAAAGGTGGCTACTAGGCATATAGAATTACTTTTGCGGCTTACATTATTTCACAGTTTTAGAACCATGTAACACATTTGTTTTCACTCACATCCTTTCCTTCAGTCCTGGGTTTCTCCGTAAACACCAGCCCAGGGTCATCTTTCCTCAATCGCACTTCAATACTGTGCCGCAGCCAGCTGTTGAGTGCTTTCTCCTGTCCCTGCACTTGTGAAAATGCTCTGCAAAGGAATGAGCCCCGAGTGCAGGGTCTGACACAATAGATCCAAAATAAACGTTGAGTAAATAAATGAATACTAGCTCTCTGCAGCTCACCAATTTCTTTATAAAGAAGCAAAGTACAGAAAGTTAACATGCCATGGGGCTTACTTCTAAAAGTGCAGGCCACAGGCTGTTGGCTTAAGAATCACCCAGGATGCTTGTAAAAATTAGAGTTTACTTTAGACTAAGAGGTCAGTCAGGAGATGTTACATTATACTGCAGTGACAAAATTTCACTGGCTTACCAGCAGGTTTAACTCTCAGTCATTCAGTGTCCACTGTGGGCCCTGGGACACTCCCCAGGAAAACTGATAGTTCAGGTTAGACCTCCATATCAGCAAATGGGATCCATCAACAAGCTGAGTGCTCCCACCTAGATATGTGTCACTTGTCAATCCTCACATTTCATTCTCTGAAATAACTCATATGGCCATACCTAACTCCAAGGAGACGGGGAAGTTCTCTGTGTCCTAGTAGTAGAGGTGAGTGTATATCGGTAAGCAATGGGAATGTCTGCTTCACAGGCCAAATGCAAATCTCTGAGGTGGGGCCTGGAGATCTGCATTTTTAACTCCCCTGGTAATTCCTATTCACTGTAAGTTTGAGGACCATTAAGTAGAGCAAGAGTTCTCAAGTATGACTGCACGTTAGAATTACCTGGGAGTTGTTTTTTTTGTTGTTTGTTTGTTTGTTTGATTTGGTTTTTTGTTTTTTTGTTTTATTCTGGAGACAAAGTTTTGCTCTGGTTGTCCAGGCTGGGATGCAATGGCACAATCGTGGCTCACAGCAACCTCCACCTCCCTGGTTCAAGCGATTCTCCTGCCTCAGCCTCCTGAGTAGCTGGGATTACAGGTGCATACCACCACACCTGGCCAATTTGTGTATTTTTAGGAGAGACAGGGTTTCTCCATGTTGGTCAGGCTGTTCTCAAACTCCTGACCTCAGGTGATCTGCTTGCCTCGGCCTCCCAAGGTGCTGGGATCATAGGCGTGAGGCACCACACTCAGCCTTACCTGGGGAGTTTTGAAAAAAAAAAAAAAAAAACAACTAGTATCCCGGCCCCACCCCAGAGATTCTAATTTACAGGGCCTGGGGATGGCATCCAGATATCAGTATTCTTTAAAACCTCCCCCAGGGATTCTCATATGAGACCAGGGTTGAAAACCACAGGTATAGGGAAAAAAGAGGGAAGGACTCTTGAATCCCGACTCAAACACAGAATGAATCTGGTTTTGCATGTACGTTGATGGCAGTAAAGATCAAATGAATGTAAAAGCATTTGTCCACTATAATACAGAACAAATACTGGCCATTATACACTGGCAGGTGTGGACTTTTATGCAAACTAGACCTGTGCAAGTTGTCATATATGCATGACATGATCTCACTGACATACAAAAAATTAGGAGAGGAGGGGCAGTATCCACCACACATTTGTACCGGCCAGCTTTTATAGCCAGTCAATGAGTGGTCCCTTCTACTTCCCCTCCGCTCCGCTTATCTGAATAACAAAAGGGATAAAGAGAAGAAAAAAACTCATTCCATGTCTGGTTTTTTTTCTCTCCAGCCTGTTCCAAAACCCTTAGCCCAGGCCCTGTTCCCCTTGTTCTCTGTTCAACCTGAAACTGGTGATTCACACCTCTGGTCCTCTGCAACTTCATCTCCTCCTCTTTCTGGAGCCTGTTTCCCACCTGTCACCCTAGTCCCATGCCAGGAAAGGCAGGGCTGTCAGGGGGACCCCATGCCTGCTGGCTGATGGCTTGAACAGCATAAGGAATCCATATTGTCGGAAAATGTGTGCCCAATGTTATCCATGGTGGTATTGTTGAGAATGGCACGTTCAGCAGCATTCTGTTGGAGAGGTGAGGTATGCAATAGGTAAGACCAGCTTTTGTGAGATGGTCAAGCTCTTTCACCCACTTTTTATAATATTCCATTTCTTGTAGATTCTGAGTTCTCACCAAATGATTTGCAAACAAGCTCTTGGAATGCTACTGTTATGTAAACTGGAAATTGTACCAACGGTCAGTTTTATTTGGTTATAAAAATACCACATTGGCTTTCTTCCATTGGCAGAGCTAAGAGTTAATACTGAAATAAGCTGTTTTTAATTATTTTTCCTCTTGTGTCTAACAATTTTCAAGGCAGATTAATGCAAGAGTACCTCAAGTAAATAACTGGAACACCTTTTATAAAAATACAGATTTGTGCATTTGATGTGAATTAGCTTTAAGAAAATATGAAAAGAATTGCTCAGCCTGGACAGCTATGATATAGTTCTGTAAAATGATTCTTACTGGTCAGACTGACATGGCTAAGGTTCTCAGCAGTGGAAGTTTTATGTCAAGCAGCAGATCACAGGCCACCGCCTTTTCAAAAGCTGGAGGCCACTTTCTCTTGTCCTACCCACCAGCCTGAACCCTCCTTTCCATAGCTGGTTCTTAATCAGAAGTTAGCAGGGCTGGGATGCGATGTGCCCAAAGGAGAAGATGCTCAAGGAGCTCAGCTCCTTATAGGCAGGGACCAATGGTGCAGGCTTTTCTTATTTCAGTGCCTCCCATATAATAGGTGCAGGAAGTGCTTTTCATTATTTTGTGCATGGCATTAGGTCTGGTTGTGGACATTGGAGATTCACTGAATTGAACAAAAATGCTTAGCAATCTTAAAATGAGCCTCCTAAGTTAAGATCTATGTCATATACTTTGTTGCAAAGGAAATAGTTAAAAATGTGTGTAAGCTTCTGGTTTAAACAGCAAACCCAGTACTGCATCCCTCATATCAACAGCTACAAGAACAGCCACCATAGTAACATACTGTCAGAGTAAAGTCCAAGCGTTCCCTTGCCTTGCAAGGCCCTGCTGGGGGCAACACCCATTCCGTCTCCATCTGTAGCTCATACCTCTTTCCTCCTTACTTTCTATGCCCCAGCTCCCTGGCCTCCTTTCTTTTTCCCAGATGTATCAGATCCTTCTCTAACTTCTAGCCTTTGCACTTGCCTTCCTTCTCCCTGGAATGCTCTTGCCCCAGTTTTTCCAGTGACTAACTCATTCATGTCCTTTGGGTCTCAGATGTGCCTCACCATTTCAGAGAAGTCTTCCCTGTATGGTGATTCTGGAAGTAGCTCTTCGTCACATCTCCGTGCATTTCCTTTGTAGCACACAGGGCTGTCTGCAATGATTTCGTTTGTTTATTTACTTATTATTTGCCGGCCTCCTCCATTAGACTTAAGTTCCTTGAGGGCAGTGACTTTGTCTGTCTAGTTAATTAATGGATCTCCAGTGCCCAGCACAGTGCCTGACACATGCAAGACACTTGATATTTTGTTGAGTGAGTAAATGAATGAAGGAAGTAAAGAAGGAACACTATGCACCATACCAAGTGCTTTATATCACCCATTTCACCTTTGTAACATTCTCTATTGATTCATGGGGAAACTGAGCCCCAGAGAGTTTCAGTGACTTGCCCAAGGTCAGAATTATAAGTCACAAAGAGCCAAGATTTGATCTCAGGTTTACCTGCCTACAAAGGCAGAGTCGGGTTTGACGTTATGGTTCAATTGAAGCTTTTGCCTCTTTTCGTATCTTCATAGGTATATTAGCAGGAAGTATTCTGTTTTTTCCTGTGGCTCACAGTGTTTTGTCCATGGCCTTTGAAATAGGTCCTTTTCTGCTGTTTTCTGCAAAAGAACTTGGTGGTAACAAGAAAGGGTTCTGGTAGAAGCATATTTTGGAGGGAGCTGTGGAGATTTGCTTGAGCATGAAGATTATGAATGACTCTTATTTGAGAAGCAATATGTGTCTTAAAGTCTCATTTTTAGAAAATAATACAAAATAGTTTATGGCAGCAACTAGAAAGCAGTGTCCAAGCTTCAGATGACAGTGACAATGCTCTGGTAACACCACGTCCTTCCCTGCCGTCTCAGGACCTGCAGGCGCACACAGTGTGGCAGCAGCTTTGCAGTGTTGCTGAGAGCTCCCCCGCAGCCAGGCTGCCCCGTGCTCAGGAACCTCTGGTTGGAAAAGAGATAAATTGCTATTTCTACAAATTATTTAAGTATGTATCAAGTAAACACACACAAACCACCACAAATGGCTATGAAATCTTAAAAGTAGCCAGTAGGGTACAATTAAGAAAACAGTCAGTAGTTTTCCTATAAACTATCAATAACCAATTAAAAATATACTGAGCAGGAGGGAGGAATTGGGAATTATTATGCTATTCAAAAGGCAGAACATTCCAGTTATGCAAGATGAAAACGTTTATTGATCTGCTGTATAACATTGTGCTTATAGTTAATGATTTAATATTATATACTTTAAAGAATCCCCCTCAAATAAAAATAATCATAGTAACTATAAAAAAATATACTGGAGAGAATCAGCTTCAAAATAGTTATAAAATATAGACTATAGACCAAGTAGGGATAATCTTTAGAAGACGTGTCAGAATCTATTTGAAGAATACCATAAAACTTTCCTTTTAAGGTAATTTATTTGACTAAGAGAGAGACCTGTGCCCCTGGGAAAGTAAAAGGTTATAAAACTGTTCTTTCCATTGTTACTTTAGACACCCAAGGCAGTGCTAGTTACTCTTTCCACAGGATTTGGATGAATAAGGGGGAACTTAACTAAATGATTCTAAAGTTCACCTTTAAGGCACAAGAAAATGCTGATGTAAAATGTGGAGGGATTTACACCTCCAAATATTAATAAACATTAAAACACTGAAATAATTAAAACATTGAAACACTGGGACAAGAATAGACACATTCATGAGCCAGCATGGCAAGCTCCAAAAGAAACCCAGCTATGCATAAGTTGACATGTGACAGTAGTGGCATTTCACTTCCGTGGGGAAGGAGCAGATCATGTCGCAAATGATTCTGAGATGGTAGGTTAAACATTTAAAAAGAATCTAGATCTAAAAACATAATGACATTCTAAAATAAGTTGTAAGTGATTGAAATACTTTTTAAATGGAAGCATAAAATGTCTCCAAAGAAATAAGTGGATATTTATATAGCTTACACAAAAGGACTAATCAGAACACTAAAGACAGAAACCACAAAGAAAAATAGATACATAAAAATTATAATTTTCTGAACCTCTCCTGAAAACCACTGTAATAAAATCCATAGGCAATATTTGCTAGTGTTTGAATCCTAAAGAGGATTTATATCCTTAATATGTAAACTACACTGGCACACCAATAACAACAATTTTAACACATCAGTAAGAGAATAAGCAAATTATTGGAATATGCAAGTCACTAAAAAAAACTACATATAGCCAATAGACATGGAAAAGATGTCCTGCCTTACTAGTCATCAAAGAGATGCAAATTAATGAGATAGCATTTTCATTGCTCAAATTAGTGAAGATAAAAATAAGCGCTAGCATACAAAGCAGATAAGGTTGGAGACTTGTTGGGTGTATAAATTGTACAGCGTTTATGAGAGCCATTTGATAATACTTATAAGGCTGAAAAATAAGCCCTGCTTGTCTGTTGGCCCAGAAATAACACCTAAAAATTTATCCTAAGGAAATAAGCATGGGTGGATTTGTGCCAAAATTTAGCTTAGTGTTCACTGCAGCCAGATACTTATCAGGAAAATGCCAAGCACTGAGATTATAAGAGATGCTGGGGAAGGGTTCTCATTGTGTTGGAATGGATGAGCAGGGCCTGTGTCAATGTTATTGGACCACAGAGAACATCTTGTGCTCAAGTCACCGGCAGAGGCTTGAATGAGCATACATGTAATTGGCAATGATGCATTTGGTGGTTTATTGTTTGGGGTGTTTTTTCTCCCCATTTTGATGAAGGTTTTTCAAGTTTGTATCTTTCAAGTTACTTTGGATTTGGGGCCAAATTTCTCATTTACAGTTTTGCCATTGCACACCTACTTACGTTTGTGTGGACATAGAGATTTGCTTGAATTTCTGTCTTGTATTGGCCCTTGGCTTATAATTGTATGAACAAAAAGTGCAGATTTCCTCTTCCTACTTCTCTAACTTGTTTTGCATTTTAGAAGGGACATGAAACAGGAAAAATATTTTTTCTACAGACAACAAACAGATGATTGAACAAACAGAAGGAACTTCTTTTTATTTGGTGCAAAAGGCTGAATTGTGGTCCCTCAAAGATGTCCACCTCATACCTCCAGAAACTCTGTTACCTTACATGGCAAAAGGGACTTTGTAGATGGGGTTAAGGACCTTGAAATGGGAAGAGTATCTTGAATTATCTGGGTGGGCCCAGGGTAATCACAGGACCCTTATAAGAGGATGGGAAGAGGGTCACAAACAGAAGAGAAGATGTGATGAGGGAAGCAGAGATTGGAGTGGTGCAGCCTCAAATCAAAGGATCCAAGCAGATTCTAGAAGGTGGAAAAGATGAAACATTCTCCCCTACAATCTCCAGAGAGAACCAGCCCTCATAGTGATGGCACCTTGAGTTGATGAGCCCCATAAGACTCATTTCAGACTTCTGACATCCAGAACTATGAGATATGTGTGGGTAATTTAAGTCACTAAATTTGTGGTCATCTGTTATAGCAGCAATGGTGCATTTAGAAAAGGAGAAAAAAATCAGATTTGTACTAATGTAGAGCATATGCACGAGTTGGTCCTGAGTGGGAAGTTCAGAGGCCTAGATTCAAGTCCCAGCCTTAGGAAGTCACCTCTCTAGAGCTCCTTTCCTTTATCACTAAGATTCCCTTCTTGCTCTGAAGATCAGTTCCTCCTTAAGCATTTGTTTACCAGCATTAGATACGTCATTGTTATGGCACTGGTAAGTGTGGGTGAGGCTGCTGAGTAGATTTTAGTTTATTTGTTTTGAAAGCTGGCTACACTGTTGTTAGCATTTTCCTTTTTGGGGTGTGTGCTTGGGTGAGTAGTGTGTTCTCATATAGGGGATTCTGGAAAATTTCAGAGGGTACTATGGAGGCAAACAAAGGCATATAAAGAGGTTAGAAGCCGTCAGAACCAAAACAAATTAGAAGTAGAGGCTTCACAGAGTCTCCCATAGTGGTCCTAGGTCTTTCTACAAAGATGTCCTAGAAGATCCCTCCTACCCAGACTTCTACGCCAAATCATTGCAAAATTTTGCACATACAGAATGAGAAGTTTGAAGCTATAGTGTCACATCAAGGCCATGCAGTGGAACGGCCCTGGTTTCCCTGGTCACTTGTCCAGAAGGGAAGGTGGGCCTCCTGAGTCTCCTCACATGCTCTCTGACCCACAGAAAGCCACAGTCAGTGCTGCTGAAGGAAGCTGAAATGTTAACGGGGAGAGTTACCGCTTGACACTGCAGGGCACGTGGTATATTCAATAACTTGGTACACGGAGCATTTCGGTTTTATCATATACATTCTTTCATCTGCATATAAGCACAGGAACCATAATCAATATTCATTACCATTTGAGCTTAATATGTTAAAGATAAATATATACATATATTTTTTATATTTGTATATGTGCCTATAGGGAATGAGGGCTACATTTAAAATTTTTTTTAATGAGAACAAGTTTTAAAATGAGAATGAATTAGGCCGGGCGTGGTGGCTCACGCCTGTAATCCCAGCTCTTTGAGAGGCTGAGGTGAGCAGATCACGAGGTCAAGAGATTGAGACCATCCTGGCCAACATGGTGAAACCCCATCTCTACTGAAAATACAAAAATTTGCTGGGTGTGGTAGCATGCACCTGTAGTTCCAGCTACTCAGGAGGCTGAAGCAGGAGAATCACTTGAACCCAGGAGGGGGAGGTTGCAGTGAGCCAAGATCACACCACTGCACTCCAGCTTGGTGACAGAACAAGACTCCGTCTCAAAAAAAAAAAAAGAGAGAGAGAGAATGAATTAATCTTATAACCATTGGACACAAATTGCTATAGAATTTAGCATTCATACTAAATGTAAAGTTCATTTTTTATGGGGGAATAAAATGAAAGGGACCTTTGTTTTTCAGAGCACATTTGAAGTCGTTCTGACTTGTTAACCCAACATGAGGAAAGGTTGTGAAATGGAACCTGGGTTTTGAAGTTAAAGATGAGAATATGGAAAACCCCTACTTTACACAAATTCAGCTCAATAATCAAAAGGGATATCCAGAAACATCAAGGTGAACAAAGTCCTGTACAGTGAGAGAAGAAAGCAGCCGCCTGGGCTTTGAATCACCAGACAGTCCTGGGATCCTGGCATGGCCCTGGTGCCAAGCAGCAGAGCATCTTCAGACAAGTCACTTAACCTCTTGGTTCTGTTTCTTTGTCTATAAAATGAGAAAATAATGCTTGCTTGCCTGACGATAGTGAGAAGTGGGGCATGTAGCCACTCATCTTGTCCACACTGGACCTCAAGGGACCGCAGTCCAGCTGAGAAGATGCCAGGGCCATGCTCGATTGACCATGAGCCAAGCCAGAGCCCATTAATTCCTGCTCTAGAATCCTCTCCCCTGGGCTCCACCTTCACCAGGTGTGGAGAAGGAAATGCCACTTCAAGTACCTGTTAAGGTGCAATTATAAGCTATAGGGTAGCTCAAATCAATATAGGACAAGCTTCCTCTCTCTCCTTCCCTTCCCAACCCCTAGCTGTGTCAGGTCCCAAAGTTTTATCTATATTCTTGCCTTCCCCCATGTCTTCCCTTCTTGATACTTTTTCCTCTCCATGTATCACCATAAACTGGAGTGTGGGTACCAACCTCATGCAGGTCTAAGATCCTGTGAACATAAGGCATGACTTGCTCATGGTTTTTCTTTTCTGCAGCATCTAGCCAAGTTTTCCTCCACAGGGAAAGAGCTAAGTTAATATTTAGTAAGAAATAAAAAATGTAGAATTGAAGGTCCCACCTACAAGAAGCTGGAGATGTGCCATTGTGCAGCTCATTTACTGGGCTTTATGCACTCCTACGCTGTGATATGTGGAGTACTGCCCCAGGACTTCCCAAGGGATGAGGGTAGGAAACACAGAGCCATGGAATCCTGCACGGGGTAGGGAAGCCATATGGGAGCCTTTCCTTAGGGGGCCGGAGGACAGCAGAAAGTGTCTTTCTGTCCTGGGGGACCCCATTCCAACCCCATCCCTGACACTACATACCAGGCTGCTGAATAGCCTGAAAGAAGCACCATCCTGAAACTCCACTCATTATCCTCAGACCCAATCTCAGCAAATTTGCTGGGTTTCTGGTGGGGCCGTGGGAGCTGACAGTGCCTTCTTTATAGGAGTTCAATTAAAAGTGGATAGGTAGGTGGGTGGGTGAACTCTGTGCTGCCCCTGGGCTTGGACTACAGAATGCTGTCAGTTTTTCTGCTGTCAATTTCCACTGAATATGGTCATATCCTATATAAAACCTGATCTGATTGGGGAAACCTGAACCAAGAATCACTTTCTATTTTCCTGAGTCAATTTTATGAATGGCTTGAATTGAATGGAAAAGCACTAATTGGTCCACAGACGTAGCTACACTTTGTTTTTGTTAGCGAACCTCAGGACCAGATAAACAAAAAAAAAAGCACGGGAAGCACCATAAGCTGAGACTTGTCTTTGGAGCTGACATCCTGCCTAGGTGGCTGGAACGTTAGGGCAGATGTCTTTTTATAATTCACCTATGAGCTGAAAGCAAAAGAAGGCAGGAAGTTAGAGAGAGACCAATTCATACCCCCTTGATTATTTACTCAACATGATGCTGAAAGACATTTGTGTTTTTTGGAAGTTCTATCCCCTGGCAGTGAAATAAAACCTCCTTTCTAAGCGGGAAAGATTGATGTCCAACTACATTAAAGGAGTGTGTGAGTAAAAGGAAACTCTGTATTCTAGAAGTGAACACAAGAACTTCCACTGTGCTTATGTAACTGTAGTGCGGAGCGCATTATCAGACTGAAATTTCCAGTGCTAAAGGAAAATTGTGCTAAGGCTGAAGCACAAAAATATTCCCATTTGCCATGATTTGAGAAATTACTATATGAGGAAGTTTTGTTTTAATTGGTCACAAGGTGGCAAGAAGATGGGAGAGAATGTTATCTTTTATCTTCTCTGAATAGTGCAATTCATTATGATTTTCTCAAGTACACCTTTATTGACACTATATGGTAAAGACATCAGATTTGTGGCGATATGTTCAATTTATTTTCCTTTAATATAGTTGTTTATAAACTTGCTATGACTCTATTGATATCCGGGAAGGGATTTCTCATTGTTTCTTTTAATCTATTTATGCGTATACTAGAAAAGTGGTTCTCAAACTTTGCTATATATTAGAATCACCTGAAGAGTTTTTTTTTTTTAATCCCATTGTCCTGGCTGCACCCCATAACAATTAAATCATTATCTCTGGGTGTGGGGGTGGAGCCTGGCATGGTACTTTTCCAAGGTGATTGCAATGCGCATGGAAGGTTGAGAGGCAGTAAACCAGAGCCACATGTCTCAGCCTACAATGTACGGAGGACTCTCCTGGGGGCCTGGTTAAAATGCAGATTCGGATTCAGCGGCTCAGGGGTGAGGCCTGACGCTCTGCGTTTCCAACAAGCTACCGGCTAACAGCAGTTCCACTTGTCTGTGGACTATACTTCGAGCAGCAAGATCCTAGACTATAAAAGAGAACATATAGCTACACACTAGACTGTAGTCACAGTGAATATGAAATGCCACACAGGTTCTCACTTGTCCCTTGACTGCTTTGTAAACAAACAGCAATCCACCACAGCCTTTATCCTCCTTTTCCTGTGAGGATTTTTGTTTTCTGTTTGTAAGCATTAAAGGAAGAGCCCCTGTCTCCGACACTGCCTGATGATTTTCCTGTCCCTGACAACATCAGTGACCCCTGAGTTGCAGGCTGGGATGCCCCTGCCTTGAATGGGTGGCGACCGTGTGGTTCTCTGCCCAGCAGCTCACCGTTGTGGGAACATTCCCCAGGCAGCCCAGAACATCCTGGTCTCGTGCTTCATCTGGTGGGGAGGAGAGATCTTAGTAAACACTGTGTGGGAGGAGGAATGAAATAGGGAGAGAATGAGGTTAAGGAATGGGTGTGTGAAACGCCAGGTTGAGCGAAGCCAGGGTGCCTCTGAGCAGCATTCCAACGCCCACCTTTCTCTAACAGCTGGTGGGAGAAGGCGCTCACCTGCCCAGGGAGCCTCTGCCTGTGGCGACAGAGCCGGGCACCTTCTCCCCAGGAGCAGACAGGCAGCACAGGCCACCAGGATGCATGTGCACACAAGTGCTTAAAGAGGCCCTGCCTCCCTGGCGTGGCTCTGCGTACATGGCCTGTCTGAGCCTCACTCTGGGGCCTGGAACAAGGGGGCAACTCCTACCCATGCCTGTCACACCCAGCCCTTCACAAAAAGTCTCCTTCCGTGTACCAGGAAAGATGATCTAACTCTGTACCTCCCATGCCTTCTCAGCTCCTAGGAGGCTCTAAGTTAAGACCATGACCCCTGAGTCAATTTTAACTGGAGTCTTTGATTATCCTTTGAACCAGAAAATCTTAGAACTAGGCCCTCTGTGTTTCGAATGAATGGATTCTGTAGAACCGCCACCCCAGATGGAGCTCAAACAAGCATAAAAACTTGCTCAGGCTCCGTTTTCCTGCATCACTACTCTGTAGTCAAGAGTCCACCTCAGTTCCTACTTTCTGGTCACATCAGATCTCATCTGCCACCCCCACACCCCCACCACCCTGCCTCTGCACCTCTGCACACACGTTCTGCATTGGGAGACTGAGTCCACATATTTGCTGTGTCTTTCCAGATCTCACATTCAAGCTCACTGTCTCCAGGTTTTCTCACATTAAACTAGCTGCATTTCAACAAGCACCCCTTTATTCCTGATTCCTTCAGCACCTAACCATTCCATTAATAATGGACATAACATTTGAATTCCCACAGGGCTCCTCAAAGGACTCTCCCATCCTCTGTTTCTTTTTTGATAGAATAAGAATTTTAATCTAAAAGGAATCTTGGCTGTGTAGACCAATCGCTTGTTTTACAGAGAAGTAAACTGAGACCCAGGGATGGGAAGGACTTGGCCAAAGTCTTCCAGCGTGAGCATGACAGAGTTGCCACTGGGACCCGTGCTGCCGACTCGGAATCTTTTGTGACATCTTTCCAGCCCTGGCACACCCTTCCAGCCTCCAATGTGTGGTATTATATATAGTAGGGTTTAGTGGCTGGAGGCCTTTTCTTTTTCTGTCAGGGATAGTTAAAAGTAAGCTGAAGGGTGTTACACAGAAATAATAAATCCAGAGGTGGTGGTTGTATGCAGGGCTTCCAGGGAACTTTACTGCAGAGTGCGCCACAGAAATGCGAGTAAACGGAGAAGCATAGCACCTTTGTGACTAGGAAAACTTCTGGTTGTAAATGAGCGAGTTATCTCTAACTTAATGTTTAATTATAACATCAGTCCCCTAAAGGTTAGAATATGGGGAAAAGAACTTATAAATGATTCTAATGGTCATCTAGAAAAACAAACGGCAGGATAGTCAAAATGTTTTCAAAAAGATGAGGGGTAAGGGCAAGGCGAGATGACAAATTTATACTGGCAGATATTAAACATATCACAAGTTACAGTAAATAAATGCTTTGGTGCTGGTACAGAAATAGAATCTCAATGGAACTAAGTAGAAAGACTGAAAGTTAATACTTAGCGTATGATAAAGGTAACATTTCAAATCAATAAGGAGATGAACTATTCAACAAATGGAGTTAGGATAATTGGTCGGCTGTTTAGAAAATAATAAAATACACATGCACTAAAATATAGATGGCTTAGAATTAAATATAAACAACAAAATAATAGAAGGAAGCATAGGTAAATATTTATATAATCTTAAAAAGGGGGCTGGGTGCAGTGGCTCATGACTGTAATCCCAGCACTTTGAGAGGCCAAGGCGGGTGGATCATGAGGTTATGAGATCGAGACCATCCTGGCCAACATGGTGAAACCCTGTCTGTACTAAAAATACAAAAATTAGCTGAGCATGGTGGCACGCACCTGTAGTCCCAGCTACTCAGGAGGCTGAGGCAGGAGAATAGCTTGAACCCAGCAGATGGAGGCTGAGTGAGCTGAGATCACACCACTGCACTCCAGCCTGATGACTGAGTGAGACTCTGTGTAAAAAAAAATTTATAAAATAAAGGGACGGCCTCTAATAATGTCAGGGTGACTTCTGCATAAACAAAAGGAAGACACAAACCACAGATTATTTGTAAAACAGGATCAGAGTTCTTATTAATATTTTAAAGAGCACTTTCGAATAAGAAAGAATGTATCACTAGAAAATTAGGCAAAAGATATAAACAGCTAATTAACCAAAGTTGAAATACAAGCGTCAATAATTATATGAAAAAATCTACATCAAGAAAATGCAATTAACATAAGGGATTCCCATATAGCTCCATGAAATTGACAAAAGAGGAGATGAAAAATATCTAGTATTGGAGCAGTTATGAAAAAACACTCATCTCCTCAGGGGAGTGTAAATTGTTACAAATTTCCTGGAATGCAGTTTGACAGTGTGTCTCAGAAAAGTGAGCATTCCTTTTCGAAAGTAATTCTACTCTCAGAAAAAATAACCATAAATGTGCGTAAACAAAGGTCTACATAGAAGGATATTCAGTTTCATATAATACTTCATAATAGTGAGATATTGGGAAACTATCACAATGCCCAATAAGAGGAGATTGTTTTAATAATATATATTAGATGAAAACTTCATCAAAGATTACCATGTCCATATTTAGCATCCCTAATCCCAAAACCTGAAATCTAAAATGCTCCAAAATCTGAACCTCTTTGAGCACCACCATGATACCACAAATGGAAAATTCTGTACCTGACCACATGTGGTCACAGTCAGATTGCAGTGAAAACTTTATTTCATTCACAAAATTATCTACAATGTTGTACAAAATTACCTTCAAGATATGTGTATAAGGCATATATGAAACAAATGAATTTTATGTTTACAGTTGGGTTCCATCTCCAAGATATCTCATATCTCATATATGTATATACTGTACAAATACTCAAAATTTGAAAAAATCCAAAACACTTCTGTTCCCAGGCATTTTGGATAAAGAATACTCAACCTGTAGCATAATACTTATTGAGTTGGGGAAATGTTTATGAGTACTATCATTTTATTCCCTGTTAGGCACACAGGAGAACACAAAGACAATGTTTATTCCAAAGTTTTAATAGTGGTTATCTGTGAATGACTTTTGTATGCTTTGGGTTTATTCTTTGTACTTTTCTGTTCTCTCAAGTTTTCTCTCTTAAACATGTTTTGCTTTTGCATTTTCAAAAGTGATTAAAAACAAGAACTAGGCAGATGTGGTGGTTCACGCCTGTAATTCCAGCACTTTAGGGGGCCATGGCAGGCAGATTGCTTGAGCTCAGGAGTTTAAGACCAGTCTGGGAAACATATAAAACCCCTCTCTACAGAAAACACGAGAATTAGCCTGGGGTGGTGGCGTGCATCTACAGTCCCAGCTACTTGGGAGACAGAGGTGGAAGGGTGGCTTGAGCCCAGGAAGCCATGTCTGCCTCACTGCACTCCAGCCTAGGCAACAAAGTGACACCCTGTCTCAAAAAAAAAAGATAACAACAACAAACAAAAAAAAAACCCACAAGAAATGAATAAAGGCAGGGGGTGAAATTGTACGGATCTTGTTGGAATTTGCCTAGATATTTTTAAGAGACAGCTTAGGTGTTTGTGGTTGAGGTCTTATACAACCAAGAGAAGTATACCTTAGAGGTACTCAGACATGGATGAAAGGAGGCAAAATATCCTGCCTTTGTTCTCTGTGCCCTTCGTCCCTTAAAGGCCACTGTTGAATAGGTCAGAATATTCATTGTTTCACCATCTAAGACTACAGAGGTCATTTTTGCCACATTGGCCATAGGCAAAATAGAGACCTCCACCTGCAAGAAGAGTGTCACAAGTGGTAGGTGAGAGAAGGTCCACTCCAGCGGGCAGTAGAAAGCGATGACTTCCTAACATAGCAGGCTAGGCAAAATATGTTCAGGGCATTGTACTTAAGATATACTTTGTGAGCTTTTGCCTTTCAAATACCATCAGCTTGGCACCTGGGAGTGTAAAAGAGTCCTCAGTTCCAGGAGGAGACAATATGATTGTGAATTGTGACTTCCAGCTGAAGGATACAGTGTTGCCCCTGATGTAGCCATTAGTAAGTATCCAGTCTTTCTTGACTGTTCATCTGAGACTTGATGGAGAAGGGCCAACACAGATAGCCACCAGAGCGGGGTGGTTGCCTGCATAAACATAATATATAAATATAATTTCAGCTATGATGTCTTCATAGCATACAAAGGCAGGGAAGTAAGTAAGCACATGTTTGGCAAAAAAGCCACTGAACTGATCGGTATCCCCAAGACGAAATTGCAAGGAGAGAAAAAAGACTCAAAATGGTCAAGCCAGAAGCTATGGAAGGGTAGCAGGGTGGTCTGAAAACTAAGCAGTGCTCGGTTCCTTTGGATTGATTCTCAGTCCTCAGAGGTGATACTGGATTTATTTTTTAATTTCACAAAACATTAAAAAGGACTGTGAAGGTATGTGTATCAATTTAGGAAAGGTGAGCTTGAGTGAAGAAGGAAGAGCGGGAAGGCTACAGATACAGACCACGGCATCGTTATAAACAATACTTAACCACCTTGACTAACTATAGACTTACAGCTCACTTCGGGGGCAGTGAATAGATGAAACTTGACATTTTAATTCAGTTTCTGCCTGCGGGCTTGTTGAAGAAATGTTTTTGGAAAACTGAAGTAAATGAATGGTTGCAGTGAGTTGAATGGGTGATCCCATGATCCTGTGGGCATCAGAGAGTTGGTGAGAAGGAATAGCATTATAGGAAGTCAGTGGAAAAACAGACTTTGTTCCAAATACATCAGCTAGGGTTCTTTGGTTGCAGCAATCAATTCCAACTAACTTCAACAAAAGCAACCTTGTTGGAAGGCTGTCGGGAGCACACAGAATCTGTAGGAAAGCTGGAGAATCACACTTGGAAAAGAACAGTTAACCCAGATGACTCCAGGAAGCCAGGAATCAGGAATGCCAGATTCCATCTCAGAACAGAAATTGTGCTCGACGTGCCCAGTTATAATGCATGAATTCCGTCAGCATTATCTTTTTGTCTGTCTTATCAAGATTCGTATTTTAGGTAGAGAGGATAGAAGGGCAGGTAGCACATCTGATCGTGGTATAAGCCAGTGTAAACCTGTAGCGGAAGAGGTAATTCCCTAAAAAAAAAAAAAAAAAAACCTGAGTGCTCTTAGGAAGTAGAGAAATGTTTGCCTGGCAGCCCCAAATAAATAAATGAGCTCAGTAATAACAGGGACAGTTGTTTCAAGAAAAAAATAAAGGGGATATCAAAAGTTATATCATCATAGATCAATTCTGTGGATAGATGGTTTATCTAAGAAATTAATATTGTCTGGATCCTGATGACAAAGTAGTCATAAGGATAGAATGTTGTTTGACAGCAAACTTCAGATGGGTACATTTTCTGGAAATCTCAGCATACCACAAATGGAACACCTGAAAAATTCTTTACATGCCTGTTGGTTATGTATTACTCAGAAGAGAAAGAAGACAACAGAGACACCTGCTTCTGTGAATGCAGTCTTGACCAGAAAGGGTAACAAGTTGGTATCTACATGTGCTATGCTAAGGTTTATAGCAGTGAGAGAAGGAAACTCTAGGCATAGTTCAACTTCAGGCAATCAGAGTGTCCAAAAATTCTGAGTTTGTAGCTGGAGGGTACATGAGAAAGTAAAGGGGAGAGAGACTGTAAAGAACCCGAGTGTGGCTGCAGAAGGAATTCTCTAATACATATTCTAGTAAGTTATGCAAGAACATCAAAAGAAGGACATGCCCAACAGGTGACAAAGGATAGAATGGAAGGGCACTTTGCTGAGTGAACAAGCATGTTGATGCCTCCTAGGTGGCAGGTGTTTATGAGAGTGTCAGAAAAACTGAAGGACAGAAGGAACTAGAGTTGCTCACGTGGCTATTGGCCACACACAAAACCAGTGGCTTTCTAAAGCTGTCTTTGGGAACAGATGCGTAAAAAAGGAAGGAATAAGTCCAACTCTTGTAGCAGGTAGAAAAGGTTAGTGCAGAACCAGGAAAACACTATTACTGACATAATTTTGCTTTTATATTTTCTGTCAAAAGGAATAAAACAAACATGGTAAAAATGAAATAGAAGGTTGGGTGAGGATCTTAGTAAAAGACCACTTAATACTACAGATGAATTTACTCTTCAAGGGTACGGATGAATTTTATCTCAATGTACTGAGAAACCTGTAGCAAAAATCACTCCATCCCTGTTGGTGATTTTTAAGAAATAGCAGCAAATGTAAAAATTTCTCAGAGAGTGGAGAAAGATAAATACATTTCTGACTTACAAGATATAAAAATGCCTGAAGATTGTTTAGAATGTAGATGATAAAACTTGACACTCCTAGGAAAACATTAGACCAATTTATGACAGCAAATAGAGAATGAAAACCTAGGCCCTTGAGCAAATCCATCAAAATGAGTCACAGCAGATTAACTTTACTTCGTTTTTAGCATAGTAAGACTAATGAGGGAAGCGCCACCAGGATAAAGCTGTATGAAAGAATACAAGTTGAGTTCAGCAAGGCACGTAACAAAATCAAAGTATTCAGTTGGACAAAATGGAGAAATATGAGTTACAAGAGTTCAGAGTTAGCTAGTTGGTGAGTTGGAACAATGCCAGTGACCTCTTTAAATGAAGAGATCCCCAAGCATACCTGGCATGGGTTCACCTATGAGTTTTTGGGAAGGGTAGGTTGTTTTTAGGTCATCTTCAGAAAACATTTGTTGATGTAGTCATATTAACTGAGAAGGGGGCTCCTGGGAGTGCCAGCAGGCTTTATCCTTCTTTCCTGTTGAGAATTTTATCAACAAATCAAAGGAAGACATGTAAGGCAAAGCTTATAAAATTTAGAGACGATACAGTGCCCAGAATGATAGCTGAAGTATTGGATGGCAGAAAAAAGACTCGAGAGGAAAAAAAAAGTTTTGAGCCAAAACAGTGGATCACAGCCAATCAACCAAGTTAAATTGAACAGTGACACATTTATAATAACAGTATTTAGGATAAGAATAATGATTTAATTAGGAAGATATGAGGCCAAATTTGACAGTCGTTGAAGTGGAGAAACACCCAGAGGCCTTATTTGACCACAAGCTTGTATAATCCAACAGCATTCCAGGACTACTAGCAAAATTGATGGAGAATTAAGTTATATCAATCTAGAAATCAGGTCATGGGAGATAGTTTTCCTACTGTACTCTGTTCCTGTAACCCAGAGCTTTAGAGCTAGGGCTCTGAGGTCACACTGCCTGTTTTTAGACTTCCCTTCTGCCTCTTCCTAGCCCTACATCTTTAGGTGAGGCTTTTAACCTCTCTAAACCTGTATCCCTCATCTGTAAAATGGATAGAATAATAGAGCCTATATCACAGGGCTTTTACAAGAATTAGCTTAGGTAGTATAAAACTCTTAGCACAAAGGCCAATATCCAAAGTATTTGGTAAATGTATTTTGTGGCTATTGTTGTCGCCATGACCCTATAGTAGGCTCTTTTAAGAAAGGCACTAAAAAAGAATCAAAACTTTACCTGAGGTAAGAGGTTTGCAGGCTTTCTTCCTTAAAGAATACTTACATAAATTTGAAGTGTGTGTTATTTATTGCTATATAAAAAATTAAAATTTGGCAGCTTAAAGCAATAAACTATTATCTCACACAGGGTGTGAGAGGAATTCAGAAGTGGCTTTGATGGGAGGTTCCGGGTCAGGGTCTCTCATTACGGTTGCTGTCAAGATGGCAACTGGGGCTACAATGTCATCCGAAGGCTTGAATGGGGTTGAAGAATGACTCTCTTACAGCTGTTGATGGGAGGCCTCAGTCTTTCCCATGGACTTCTCCATGTGTGTCCCAATGACATACCAACTAGCTTCCCCCAGAGTGAGCAATCCAAGAGAGAGACAGACAAAGAGAACAAGGCAGAAGTTATAGTGCCTTTTATGACCTAGTCTCTGAAGTCACATCTCATTCTATTCTGCTGGTCACACAGACCAACACTGAGACAGTATGGGAGGAGACTTCACAAAGTTGTGGATACCAGGAGGTATAGATAATTGGGAGCTATCTTGGATGCTGGATGTCAAGGGGAGTTTGGAACCACAAAGACCCAGAGGTTTGGTGGCTGACTACAGAATTGGGAAAGGACTGCTGTATAGAAAGGGAGACTTATTCTGTATGGCTTCCAAGGATGGAATTCAAAACAATACACAGAAGTTTCTGGGAGGCAGATTTCAATGTGGTTTAAGAAGAACCTCCCAACAATAATCTGCCCCAAATAGAATGCCAATACTAAGGCAGCGCATTCTATTTGGGGCAGTAGTACTTAGTACTACCTTAGAGACTGAGCCCCTGAGTACTGGAAGAGTAGAGCACAGGCTGGGTGCCCCCACCTAGGGACACCATATGCAGGGCCCTGACTGGGGAGAAAGTTAGCTGTGAGTACCTCTAATTCTTTGATATTTCACTTCTGGGTTAGAGAGAATTTTGTGAAATGAGACCCTTAGGGCTTCATTTCTTTTAATTTTGAGGAAAAACAAATTTTTCATGGAACTATGAGGTCTTTGCTTCTGAATCAGAATGGATTGGAGAAACTACTGGAAGGTAAAATGACCCTGGTGTTTTTGAAATCCCCTAACATTTCTTCTTTTAAGAGCAGAGTTCCAAGTTGTTTGGTTTACACTTTGCCCTTGGGGATTTAAACCAGGAATTCCCACCTTTTTTATGAGGCAGAGCCTTTAGATCATGGAAGGAATATTGGCAGGAATATTGGAATATGGCAGGAATATTGGCATTGAGTTTTCCTCACTGGGAATCCTGGCACACCTTGGAGAGAGGGAGGGGGGTGCAGCTCTGGGGGATATTGTCCGGGGAAGACTCAAATATCCACCAATGGAAATCAGTCCATTCTTTGAGTATCCAAAAATACGAGCTGATGCTTTGCTGGGGATTCCCATAGGGAGAACTGAGAATGCACTTGTTTTTAAAATAGCCTCCTGGAAAAACTTTTTAAGTGGTTGGTCAGGGTGGTGAGGCATTGTTATATTGGTCACCATGTGGGCACATAATGTAGAAAATGTCCATAAGAAAAGGGTTTCTGGGGAAATTAAAGGAACACTAGAACATACCACATTTACTCCTCCCTTTGCCCAGTCTACCCTTGGACACTCATTGAAATGATCAGTGAAATATGAAACTATTTCTAAATGCATATCAGTACTAGAAACTCCGAAGAATTTCTGCCAGTGAACATGCTTCGGTGGCAGCCCTCTTACCCCAGTCCAACAACCACTCCTCTGGAAGGCAGGATTGTCAGCAGCAGAATCATCCAAATAGCCCAACCTTGGAAAGCCAAGGCATCAGGGTGAGGGCAGGCCATCTGGATCCTGTCAGCACCTCAATAAAGGACACAGTCAAAGCCACAATAAGTGACAAACTCGGGCATCTCACTCTTGGCATGGCACGACTGTCTGGAAAACACTGGGGAAGAGAAAACTCTTTGCTGCGTACGTTGTCTCCTGCTTCTACCAAATAGGTTTCTTAGGTATTTGAAGGTATTACAATTAAACTTCCCCTTTTCTGTCTTTACCTGGGCCCACAATATTGACTACGGCCATTGTCTCTGATGGAACCCACCTTAACTCCCCATCATGCTACATGAAAGCAGATTGTTCTCTGTAAAGATGATGATGCAAGACATTGCTGGCCACAAGAAAGGATTTCATCATATGAGAAGAGTTCTTGAGGAATTTCAACGAATGCCTCTATTCCTAAGAAATGGGTAAAAATATTGAATAATCTAATTTATGTCTTCAAGACTGAAGCTGACATTTCATCTATGAAACAAGAAACAGCTGCAAAGAGATGACAGACTATGGTAACCAATTTTAAATCTACAATGCACTAATGAGCAGATTAGCTTTCACAATAAATCAGTAATTTTTTTTAATGGGCTGGGAAATTTCTCCCAAAATTCAGGACTCAAAGACAAAAATAATGAGGAAAAAAAAAGAACCAGGTGATCCAATATACAGATAATTCCAAAAGGAAAAAAGAAAACAAACTAAGTCTGATACAATCATCAAAGATCATTAAAGAGAGCTTTCTTCAGCTGAAAAAGACTTGTCCTTAAGATTGAAAGCATTAACTTCAGTGTAATTTAACCAGTTCTCATTGCAAAGAAAAGGTGAACATAAAAACAGGTTACAAAGGAATATAGTAAATCTAGCTTCAGTTTTTCCATCAACTACATGCCAGAAGTCAGTAGTGGGAGGCCAATGGGATCCACAGCTCATGACCCAAGTTGTCATTCATATGCAAAGCCACATACATAATCGGAACTTAGACAGATGTTCTCAGACATATAATATTTCATTATGTGGGTATACCTCTCACATGCCCTTCCTGGAAAAAAATGTCCAAAGAGCCTCTTCAGCTAGATAACAGCTGTATCAAGACAAAAAACCCCAAATAGGGAGGATATAATTTTTTTAAAAACAGTGATAATGTATCCAAGTAACTGTTGTCAATTTAGTTATACTAGTACGGATGTCAAAATTAATTATTGAAATAGAAGTTATATATAAAATAATGAGGAAATGAAATCAGATGACAGTAATAAAAACTGGTAACTGGGAAGAAAAAAAGGAAGGAAGTATGCTAATTTTTTAGCTAATGACAGATCAGATTTCATTCTTCACATTGATAATTGAGAAAATAAACTCAATTTTTTAAAAATTTAAACATCAACACATTAAAAAGAGCATGTATATTATAAATCACCACAAAAGGGGAAAGAAGTCAAAGAAACATGATCTTTTATACAAAAGGCAAAAAAGACAAACTACTAAAAATAAGCATTTGTAAAATGTTTTCTAAAAACAGGTTATTTCTTTCTCAGTAATAAGACAGCAAGTCATTTTCTTAGGATGTTTGTATTTCCAAAATTTATACAATGAACATGCATAACTTTTTAAATAACAAATTATAAAATCCCTTGTGGGGGCTATTATAAAAAGTTACTTGACGTGTAACATATTACCAGTAAAACTAAAGAATGGGTGGATGAGAAGTTCCCAGTGATAATAAGATATGATCAAGATCTGGGCCAGGATGGTTGTGCATTTTTTTTCCAGTGGTATTGATTTAAGATTTTGCAGCTGGTAAGGTACATGATCACGGCCATTTGGAGAACCATGGGGAACCCATCTTCTATGTCAAGAAGATTGATGTTATAGTAGTGACCATGCTGTCCTGCCTTGATGGTTTCTGCCCAGAGGGTTTTGAGAATGCAGTAAATTTACATCAGCTGTGCCCTGCCTGCTGTCAATTGTGGTTATACCACTTTATATTTTGTTTTATAGAGTTGCAGAAGCAGTCTTTGCTTCTTCCACACTTTGTTCAGTTACAAAGCTGATCTCATTCCTCACCCCAAAAGACTGTTACTACCCCTGGAGAGGTTTGTGACGGTTGACCTGATCCTTCCAGCATGAAAAACGGACAGAACAGATCTTAAGCTGAGGACCAGGGTTTCAAAGTGGAGCCTCCAAGTCAGGGCCAGATTGAATTCAGATTGCAAGCGCAGGGCATGTTGGTGTTTGGGTGGTTGTTCCCAGAAAAGACAATGAGAGAAAGACAGAATAGGATATAATTTATTGTGAGGTTTCACCCCATATTAGAAATTCTCTAACCAACTCCCAAACAATGTTTCAGGCTTCAGGCTTAACATTACAGTAACACTCCCTGCTATAACATATAAACCCTGAATGTTGTTTATTTCCTGCTCATGTCAAAGGCTCTGCAGGTTTTCCTGGCACTGCAGACTTCTTGCCATGTGCATAATCAAGGACCCAGGCTCCTTCCATCCTGTGGCTACTGTCTCCTCCATGTCCTTGCAGGAGCCTCACTATTCAGACAACAGCTGGGAAAAGACAAAGGGAGCTCACACAGGTTGGTTCTTACAGTCTGCCTGGAAGAGGAGCTTACCTCTGCTCAGATCCATTGGCCATATCCTGGTCACGTAGTCACACCTAACTGCAAGGGAGGCTGGGAAATGTAGTTTGTATTCTCAGGAGAGAAAGGACTCCAGATTTAGGGAAACTCCTGAGAGTCTCTGTCCCATACTTTATCTTTTGTGTATTCCCTGCCTCCTTCAGAGAGCAGATTCCCAGATGAACTCTTTCAACTAAAAGGAAAAGAAAGTGACATAAGTATAGTGGTTGGAAATGAAATGGATCATATAGGCTGTGCTCTTTTGGGGTTTTGTTGTTGTTTGCAGTGGGAGTATTTGAGGTTTCTGTCCCTAGAGACCAAGCCTGAGGTCATCTCTTACCAAACATCTTTCTTCTGAGCATCTTGTCTTCTCTAAATGATTATTTTGTCTCCTTCCTCCTTATTCCTTTTTAATGATAAAACATGAGAAAGTAACATGATTTTTGTCGTGCAGATTAAATCTAGATTCCTCAAGGCCAGGCTTCTATAACACTACAATTCTATCTGGGAATAAAACATTACAAATACAAACTGGTTACACTTTAACTGTGTTTATAATGTTGTGGGGTTTTAATTTTAAATAATGGTTGTGTTCAAACTCTAAAATGTTCACTTCATGAAATTTGAAAATTTATGAAAGAAAATAATTGCCCATAATCCCACCACTCTATTAACACCTTGGCTTCTTTCCTCTTGAATATAATCTTGACTGAAAGGCTTTTATCTAAGGACAACCAAAATCATCTGTAAAAAACTCGGAATAGGAAAGAGAGTCACATTTTTGTCATGGGACATAGCCCCAACTACAAATTCACTTCTGTGTTTTTAAGACTGTTGAGCTTTGCCTTAAATTTACCTCTGTATTGTTCAGTTTCTTTGCTTAAAATGTGGAGTATCCTTCTTCCTCCCACACTACATCTGCAAACTGCAGATGAAAAGGGCACCTGTCAAAAGTTCTGAGGACATAAAATGTTCTAGAAAAGCAATCATCCCAATAGTGCTTATATGTGCTCAGTGTAGACAGTTTAAAGGGATTATGGTTCAAAGACTCAACAAGAGGAAGCATTTTTTTCCTAAGGGTGGATTGAGAGTTTCCTGCCAACCACTTTACCTAACAATTTTTATATTTATAAGGAGAATAGAGAGGCACACAAAGACTGCAAAGCAGGTAGCCCTGGGCTCTAACGGGGCTGCTCGTCCAACAAAGCCAGACCAGTATTCTCCACCCAGCAGGACTGGGCTCTGGTTCCCAGAGCCATTCACATTCTCGTTCAAAGCCGGCTGATGAGAGACAAACATAGATCCCCTTGTTTACTTTGTGAATGGAACTTGGAAGTAAAGTATTTTCAAAATGCTGGTTGACACCATTTGGATGTAATTACAATAAGGGGCTTTCTGGTTTGAAGATAGGAAAGAAGGAAATGATTTGTCTCTTTGAAATCAAATTATTACATATTAAAAGGGGGAGGCTTTGCTTCCAGTCCTCAAAGCAAAATCATTACCTGTAATTTTCTTAATTTTTTTTTCTTAAAATTACTAAGGCCAAGGTAGGAATAGAAGAAGCAACCTGGGAGCTGGAGAATGGGGTCATGAAGAGGAAGAGGAGCTTAGGGGGAGAGAGTGTGATCTTCATCCAGTACATTTCCCATCTATTTCCATTGCATTTTAACCAATAATGAATGTAGAATGATGATTGGCAGGCTGCTTGTGGAGTCTGCCTCTCTCCTCCTTATGCCCTTTGGGGGAGGTGGTGGTGTTCCCAGGGGGAGGTGAGGGTACAGGTAAGAGGCCAAGGTGAAATATGTATGTCGTGCATCTTTAGATGGATAGGGTCTGGTTTTAGCCCACACTTAACATGATTCCACTGAGGTTTTGTTTTAATTTCCTAAACCCTCTTTGCTAATTAAAGCCACTTGCCTTGGGACTCTTAGCCCTTTTAATTCTAAAATACCCCTAAATTTTCCTGGTAATTCCTGATTTGTTTATTTTCCAAATGAAAGAGTCATTTTGTGTACGTGGAAGATGCCCATAAGGATTTCTTAACCCTCAGCTCTCTCACACACATCCACACACACACACACACACACACACATCCACACACGCACACACATCCACACATGCCTTCTGAAGTGACAGTGTGCTGTATTCAGAAGTGTAAGAGCTTTAGAGAAAACCAACCATGAGTTCTGGTCTCAGCTCTGCTGTTTGCTGACTCCGCGGCATTGAACAACCGTAACCCCTGTCTGTTCCACTTTCCTCATCTGTAAGATGAGATGGTGAGGACTCCCTTGCAATATTTTTGCGGGGATTAATAGAATTCTCTCTATAAAATGCTGGGCATAGCACTTGCAGTTAGTAGACAATCTAATAGTAGCTGCTACTAATAATAATAATATCATCATCATCATATTATTATTAGTAGTAGTAGTAGCAGCTACTAATGCAAGTCCAACCTCAGAAAATTCTACTTTGGGTGAAAAACTCTAAGCCCAGGTACTTTAGATGGACTGGAAAGCTGGCAAAATACTTCTGTGTTCATGTTATCTGATTTTCTTCTCCTTGTTGGAAAAGAAAAAGGTACCAAAATTATGCAAACTCTGCTTTTGCCTTCAAAATAAGCATGATGTACTTCACTGGGGCTTCTCTGTATCTGTTTTCCCAGTACACACACACATACAGACACACACACACACGGCTGCTATGTTATCAATAACCAGTGTCTTTGTAGGAAAGTAGAAACTAAATTGTCTGCTTCTTTACCAGTATCTTTGTTTGAATTTGGTTCCATCCCATCTGATGCCCCTTGGGTTTTTCCCAAAGGGAGAAATGATCAGAGGGAATTAAAATGGCTCAGATGTTCCCTTAGGTTTCCCCCACAGCATCTTGTTCAAAGCTGCAAAAGCAATTCAGAAGTCCATCTTAGGCCTGCTCTGGGCTCCTGGACAAGAGCATTGTGTAGCCCAGAGGTTCCTGCCCTGATGGGGGACATGCTTTGTGGAAGGCCTGATAGCATCTCATGTACCAGCCACCACCCTACTTCCAGCAACTCCTTACTTAACCATCATCCCTGGACCTGTAGAAATCTCTTTTGCATCTATATTTTCAACCACTGCTCCCTTGTGAGAATAATAAGTTCCATATTTATAATTCCCCACTCCTCCCCCAGATAAAGTAATACTTCCTCTTGTTTCTCCTAAAAGTGCCTCTTTCTGATTACTAGAAGATGTGCACAGTGAAGTGTTCTCCTTCCTCACTGCCAGTGTGATTTGTGGGTTGGGATCATGTGCCTTCTCAGCATTTGTCTTTCTGGACTTGAATAGCGTCTTAATTTTCTATAGCTCTTCAGTCTCTCAATATCAGAGAACACAGAGATAAAATTTCAGTTCTAATGCATTCCAGCTACATGTCCATTGACAAGGTTATCTAAGCTTCAGTTTTGTTTTCTTATCTTAAATATAAAGCTGAATAATGTTAACCCCACAGGATGATTTTGATGTTTAGTGAGATCATATGGAGGCCCTGCCCTTCACTGGGGATGGAGGAGTGGGTAGGATCTAAAGTCAGCATATGATCAGGGAAAGGTAAAAATCAAATGGGGTCAAAATTGGTCAATATTGGAAAAGATCACTGAAGAATTAGTACATTTTTCAGGGATTATGTTATAGGAAAAATATGCTGTCTTTTAAGCATAGGAGTTCTCTGAGTAAATTGAAAATCTGGGGTTGGGGATGGTAGTAAGAAAAATGGCCCTGCCCCACCCCACCCAGCTGAACAAGTGGAACAGCAAGAGAGCTGTAGCACTAAGGTTACCTTTCTCTCTTTCACTGCTTAACTACAATGAAGGCCCCTTGTCTCTTAAATGATGGTACTGCAAGGCTAAACTCTGTTTTCAAACGGTTTTATATCCATCATTTAAAAGATATTCAGTGTTCTTGGGTTTAATAATGAATGAGTTGCATAATTATATTTAATCTCCACCATCCCACAAAGACAGCAAAATTGAGTGTCCCTCATTAGTTGGTAACACTTGGGATCAATTTCCTACTGTAAATGTGATGGCGATTCCTTTTCCGTAACTCGGCTGACATCCACTGCTCATTTGAAAATTCTGTCGTTGTTCTGCCCGCACACACAGCCACAGGAAATGCCCCTATCGATCAGCTTCCTTGATGGGGCGTTGTTCTCTCTGCAAAGGTCAGTAGCCTTGCCACACTACATACTGACAGTGCCCTTCCTCTTTGGGATCATTCATAAAAATAAAGAATTATTCTCACCTCCCCCACATGCCCCTGCGCACCAGGTCTCTCTGGACAGGCACTGGGTTCTAGACCATTTATTTCTCTAAGCTCTGGCTTAGCAGTTCTACCACCCGAGTGGAAGCCTCCCCACCAGGCTCCTTCACTCTACAGCTGGCTCTGCAGGTTCAAGCATCACCTCCCGAGCTTGGAGTTCCACCTGTCTAAACTGGGCCTGCTGCCATCCTGAAGCCAGCCTCTGATCCCAGAACTGAGGCCAGAGCCTTGGGTGACTCCAGCCTGGCCTCAGGGTGGAATAGAGGCCTTGATACTGGGGTGTATCAGATTTATACCCCCTCACTTTCCCCGGTAGATACTGCTGACTTCTATCTTTTACTAAATTAATCTACTGCCTTTTCTCCTAGACATCCAAAAAGTATTAGTCGGCTTTGCCATTGTAGTATCTGAAGACAAAATATTTAGTCCCAGGTCAGAAGCTTTGGCTGATAGTTCCTACTAAAAAGCCAGACGTCATGATTAAGTTGTCAGAAAGTTAGCCATGATATCTGAGGAAGTTATGAAATGCCTATAAATGATGTAAGCTCTGCAGCGGGCAAACGTGTTCACAACTTTTGACATCTGGGGAAGAGAGTTAAGAGCCACGAGCTCAGCCGGCTCCCACTGACCAGCGCAGCATGAAGTCCAATTACGGCTGCTTTTAAAGGGGGTGATTGTGCTGAGTGGTGTGGACGCCGCTCCCAGGGGAGCAGGGCTGTTGGAAGGAGCTGTCCAGATGGCTGTCTCCCAGCCTCCTCTGAACCACGGAGACCCCTCCTGTGAATTGGATGGGGGATTTCCTTGCCCCTCGATTGCTATTCCAGACCCTCTTCCTGTGAGTGGGGTTGGACTCCAGGCCCTATTAGTGGGTCTGTGGTCTCTGGGCAAAGCTTTCACAGCTTCCCCAGAGAGCAGTGGTGTCTGCAAGATGTGCGTTTGGTTAACATGCTGGAGGGGCCTCTCATAAATTTCATGGCAACAGGAACTGAGTGGCTTTGAAACTCCAGCTGCTGGTGTTCTCGGTATGAGGTCTGTTCCGAAAATTGGAACATTTGCTTTTCCTATCGTCAGCCCCGAGTGCTACTCAGACTTGGTGTCTGGAGGTGGCCGGCCAGAGCTCTGGGGGCCACGACCAGTCCTCTGCCCTCAGCTGGTAAATTTTGGGGAGACTTTCTTTGAACATTTCCTGCTGGCCTTTGCCACCTTCCTTTTCTAAGTGATTTTTTTTTTTTTTTTAATTTTAAGTCTCTAGACCTTTCCTTCCCTCACTCACTATTTTCATGAATTTTCAGGAAAAAAGAGTGGGAGGGGGAGAGTGAAGGGAGGTAGAGAAAAAAATAGGGAGAGAGAGAAAAGCAGGAAGAAAAAAAGGCAGACTCAGATTGAGAGAGAGGCTGAGAGAATCATTCTTAGGAAAGATACCAGGAATTTGGGGGTTTCCTTGTAATGCTCATTTTTATAAAATAACTAGAAGCAGTTTTGCCCCCCAAGGAGGAGATGGTGCTCTAAGTTATGGAGCAAACTCTTGTCCATCAACAAGGTTATCTAAGCTTCAGTTTCATTTTCTTATCTAAAAAACAGAGACTATTTAGGTTAAGGCAGGCCGCCTACCCTGCCTCAACTTGGGGGAGGATGTAAGGAAAGCCCCTGGCACCCCCCTCCCTGCCTTCCACCACCTTCACCAAAGTGCCTTTCTTTTATTTATTTATTTATTTATTTTTTAAACTTCTAAGCCTTTATTGCATATTAATAAAACAAATCTTTGCATATACAGCAATGTAAAACTTTCAAAAATAGTAAATTCCTAATAACTAGGGACAATTGGTATGAAGAAGGGATGATGAGCACTGGTACAGAACACCCTGCACCAACACACAGAATTCACTGTTGTGCAAATGACCAATAGTAAAAATTTTAAAGATGGCACAATCCTAGCAGGCAATCTTTCTTTTGTTTACAAGATACAACATTTAACAGTTATTTAAATGTAATCCTGAAGCAGCCTGCAAATCTTACCTTTTGCTTTTAGTTCTGTCAGTGTGGTCCCTATCTTTGTGGTCCCTATCCCTGTCCTTTTCTCCTTCTCTACGTTTACTTTTCTCTCGTTCTTTGTCCTTCTCATAGTCTTCACTTTTAGGTTTATCTGGCTTCTTGTCTACATTCCTACCATCTCTGCTTGCTTTGCCATCTGCTCCTCGATCACCGTGTGATAACCGTGCCCTCTCTTTTATCTTTGTGCCCTTCCTCCCTGCTTTTTCTGTCTCTGTCTTTGTCTTGGCTTCTGTCTCTGCGTCTATGCCTTTCAGATTCCTGCTCCCATTCCTTTTCATGTCGCTCTCTTTTCAAGTGGTGTGAATCACTATAAAATCTCTGGCGGTCCCCTTTACCCCTATTAAATGGCCTATCCAGTTGCTGCTGGTCTTGCCTACCCCAAGGGTCACTATGGCGCCTTTCTGGTCTCCGAATGTCTTTAACCTGGTAAAAATTCTGCGGCCCTATATACCTTGATGCTTGTGAGAGAGGACCCATCATACGCTGCGGCTGACCTGGGAGATGAACAACAGGTGGCCAGGGAACCATGGGATTTTGAGCAAAGCCAAAGCCTGGAGGGGGAAGTAATGGAGGTGGCAAATGTGGTGGAAATCCAAACATGCTTTGTGGGGGAAAATTAGGAGGCCCTGGAAATGGAAATCCAGATGGGCTAGACTTGAGATGTTGAAGGTTGGGCTGCTGTGGCCTCATGGGTGAAAAGTTTGTACTTGTTCTGGGGCTGGTGCTTCTGGAAGTAAAGGTGATGCTTTTAGAAGGAAATTCTGATGGACATGTGTTTCCAACCTCAAAATGAGATGTCACTGCTGCTGATCCTCTTCTAAATGGGTGCACAGTTTCAATATTTTGCATTAAAACATCTTCCTGTAAGGGTTTTGCTTGTTCTGCCTGAGAAGTCTGTATGTTTTCTACTGTTGGTGAGTTTTATGCAACTTTTAAATTATCACTCTGCTGAACACATGAGTTTTTCTCTATAGAACACAACTTTTCCTCTATATTGATTTGTTCTGTTAAGTGCTCCTTGTTGTGTGATAGGCCAGGCAGGATGTGTTTTTCTCCATTCCGGCAACTATCTCCGTCTTTGCTTTCTGAAGCAGTTACGGGCTGACTTCGTCCAGCTGCCTGCCTAGGATCCCTTTTCAGGTTGAAAAGTGCCTTTCATAGGAATAGCCTTGTCTGCCTGGGCTGACCCTGCTGTGGTACTGGGGGTGTTCTTTGCTGAGTCTGGGAGGATCTAAAACAAACACCTTTAGAGGCCCCCAAATGAGAACAGTTACTCCTCCCTCACATGTTGCAGATGGCTTTAGCAAAGCACATCAGCCCATAAGGCTTGCACAGCACCCTTGGAACACATAAGGCCTGATGCCACCCCTCCTACAGCTGGCTCACCCCAAAGGTGCACAGGAAGAGCAGGGTGGCCACAGTGTGGCTCGCCTTTGGGACTGTGGTTTGACCCACTCCTCCCTGTCCACTTACTTCTCAAGTTTGAACCACATCCCCTATTAGAAAACCCATGACAAGCTCCAAAGCTGCCCAGCATGCCGGTGGAAGCAGGACCCATCCTGCACATGGTGCACATTGAACTTCTCCAGGACAGCACCCTGTGCAAAGAGGCTTGAACTTGAATTAATGCTTGTTTTTAGGATATTTGGTTATATGCAGTGGGGGGAGGCATGGGGGGAATGCACATAACAGAATAGAAAGAGTAAGCTTAGATGCGTGCTTGTGTGCAGTGTGTACTTACATGGTTCTCTCTACATGGTGGATTACAGACGAGTTTTATTCTCTAATATGGTATTGATTATATATTGATTTTAGTTTCCTAAAATGTATCACTTTTGTAATTAGAAAATGTCTTGAAACATTTGAAAAAGGTTCAAGAGTGAATGTATCATGAGTGTAGTTAGGGAAAGTTTTTTTTTTTTAAATAATGTTTTAATGATAATCCACTAGCATCAAGCTCCCTCCATCCCCTCTGTGCCCCTTGGGCTAAGGCAGATAGGTGGAATTAAAGAGGACAAGAAGCTTGCACGCTAAGCCTCAGGCTCCTCGTTTCTACTCTGGTCTCTGAATACACAGAGTGAGACCACCACGTGTCATCTGCCATCACTGTTACTGTTTTGTTGCATGGAATTTCTTCACAACTTGGACTCTTCTGGCTTCTTAGTGAACTGTGTGAAGTGAAGGAACTGACGTTTTACACTAGCAGATGCTTCTTTGGGAAATTATTCTGGATGTCATCCACCTTAGCACATGAAGTCTCCTTCAAAAACACCTGCAGAAGAGAAGTTGCTCTCTGACCATTGCTCTCCAACCATAGGCTTAGGGAAAGCCGAGCCTGTCCTGCTTGTGCAGAACAGGCATATATGTTCCTAGCTAATGACCTTATGCATGCTTGCTTAGACTGCCAGAAGGCATAGCGTTGGATTTGTCACTTAGCTGTGGCATGTGCATGTGATTTTCTGCTGTCTTGGTGTATTAACCTGGTGCCTGTTTTGTTCATTGCTGCCCCTTACCCTTACTTTCCTTTGTCCCAATCTCTCCTTCCCTCTCTTACTTCCTGCATGTTTCTATCCCTCCCTCCCTCCCCTCTTCTCTCTCATCTCTCTCTTAACCCCGTCTCTCTCCACTCTGTCTCCCTGTCTCTTTCCCTCCTTCTTCCCTTTTATGCCCCTCTCCCTCTGTCCCTCTCCTTCTCTTTCTCCCACACACACTTATTTCTTGTTTGCATTACCTATTTATGGCACCTATTTTTATAACACTTCCTAGTGTCAGTTATAAGAAGAGGCAAAGGTATCCATCAATAGGGGTGAAATGAGACCATAGCAGAGTCCACCCTTCTCCAATCAAGTTTTGGAGATCAGTGTTCCAAAAAGACAGATTCCAAGTTTTCTCTTTCTTTGAGTGTATTTCTACTGAACTAATACTTTATCAGGAAGAACCTCAGCAGATTTAAGGCTTTAGAATTGCACAGAAGTTTGAAGAGCTGGAAGATAATCAGCTCCAAAAAGGACCCCGGCCTTTCCACTTTTCCAAGAGCCCATTTATCCTTTGCTTCTGTGTGACACAAGCCTGTGTCTCAAACATTAAGGTGCGTCAGAATCACCTGCAGGGGGCCAGGTGCATAATCCCAGCACTTTGGGAGGCCAAGGCAGGTGGATCACTTGAGCCCAGGAGTTCAAGACCAGCCTGGGCAATGTGGTAAAACTCCATCTCTACTAAGATACAAAAATTAGCTGGATGTAGTGGCATGTACCTGTTAATCCCAGCTACTCTAGAGGCTGAGGTGTGAGGATTGCTTGAGCCTAGGAAGTCAAGGCTGCCGTGAGCCATGAATATGCTACTGCATGCCAGCCTGAATGACAAAGTGAGACCCTAACAACAACAAATAAAATCACCTGCAGGGCAGACATTACAGTATAGCAATTCTATGTCAATAGGCCTGACTTTAAAAAAATCACTTGGCAAGCTTGTCCCACAGATTGCTGGGCCCCACCCCAGAGATCCTGATTCAGTAGGTCTGGGCTGGGTAGGGGTAGCAGGCAGACTAGGGGAATGTGAAGCTGTCTGTCCACAGTTCACACTTGGAGGAACCCAGCTCAAAGCCCTGACAAGGGACTTTCTCTAGCCACTTGGAGGCGGTGGTTTAAACAGCCATTTGTGGAGCCTGTCAAAAGCCTTTTTAAACATGTACATTAAATTAGATCCACTAGCCCAGCAGTCCCCAACCTTTTTGGCACCAGGAACTAGTTGCATGGAATTTTTCCACAGACTTGGGAGGGGTGCTGGTTTCAGGATGATTCAAGCACATTACATTTATTGTGTACTTTATTCTTATTACATTGTAATATATAATGAAATAATTATACAAGTCACCATAATGTAGAATCTCTGGGATCCCTGAGCTGGTTTCTCCACACTAGACAGTCCCATTTGGGAGTGATGGGAGACAGTAACAGATCATCAGATATCAGATTCTCATGAGAAGCATGCAGCCTAGATCCCTCACATGCACAGTTCACAACAGGTTTCCTGCTCCTGTGAGAATCTAATGCCCCTGCTAATCTGACAGGAGGCAGAGCTCAGGTGGTAATGTGAGCAGTGGGGAGCAGCTGTAAGTACAGGTGAAGCTTTGCTGCCTTGCCCACCTGCATTGGCCTCCAGAGTCTAGCCCTTTCATCTCTCTACATTTGCTCCTTGACAAGTTCAGTGAGCACAGGGAAGCCAGTTATGCAAACTACAGCAGACCCTTCCTGTCTCACTTCTATATCCAGCATCCACTGTTAGCCAGTGAATGGGCCGGTTCCTCAGCCACTCAGGCTAAGCACATGCAGGTGACTGTAACCAGCGCAGGCAACTGGACCCAACAGTCCTGCAGACTCCTGCTCAGAGGAGGGTCCAGCAGCCCCAGGTTGATATCTCCACCTGGCTGTGGGCTTCTCTGCTTGTCCTCATGTGTGAAAGACAGTAACTGTCATTAAGGGCTAAAGGGGACACTTGGACTTTTAGTTACGCCTCACTGAATGTGTGGGGGGATTACATACTGGAGCGGTTTTACCACATGTGGTTATTCACTCATATCTTGGGATTGTCAGTGATGACAGTAGGAGAGCTAACAGCCGAGTGTCGTGCCAGACAATCTCGAGTACAGAACTTAACAAGCATTACCTCATCCAACCACAGAGCCACCAGGGAGATAGGGTACCTCCTATCTTGTTACTGCAGGACTAGGAGAGGCCAGCTGCTTCATCCAGGTGGCAGAGGCAGGACTCAAACCCATGTCTCTGACTCCAAAGCCCATGCTCTTAAGCACTACACAGTGTGTCTCCTTCAATGTCAAGGATTGTTGTATTTTTAGCCTCTGCTTTTCCCCTGGAATTATGGGATTTCTAAAATGATGACACTTCTAGAAGCAGCTCATGAATAGAAAAATAGCAACAGGAGTTTAATATTTAGTGATGGTCTAAAACCCCCCAAGATATGAAGTGTTCTGTCCTTTCTCAGAGAGTAAGAGCTCCAGGAACATGGGGTTTTTTTCCCCCAAAAACCTAAATAGGAAAGACTCACTGTGGAAATACCCTCTTAATACAAGCATTAAGAGGACCTGTTGAAAGAAGCCGTGGAGTCTGCATCCATGGAGGTAAAATAGCTACATACTGGGCCTCAAATTTACTTTGGACAAAATGGGAGTGGAATAAAATAAGTCCAAAGTGCTGCCTGGTCAGCAGGTCTGTTGTGCATCATGGTGCTCCTGAATTGGTTGGCTATTTTTATTCCTGTCTGAAACTCAAGGATGGAAAACCCTGAGAGGTTTGGCGACCACCCCAAGCTCTTGAGAGTCATGATACCAGGACTCTGAGTGGGACCCATCTCAGCCCCGACTCTGCCCTTTTTACTCTCTCTCCATTATGGGAAAGAGAAAAGAATTTCCCAACGCTGACTGTGCTGCTCTCACATGGGTTTCTTACTCTAAGTAATCTTTTCTATTTTTATTATTTAAGTTCCAAGGTGCGTGTTCAGGATGTGCAGGTCTGTTGTGTAGGTAAACGTGTGCCATGGTGGTTTCTTCCACCTAACAACCCATCACCTAGATATTAAGCCCAGCATGCATTTGCTCTTTTCCCCAATGCTCTCCCCTACTCCCTCCCCCAACAGGCCCCAGTGAGCGTTGTTCCCCTCCCTGTGTCCATGTGTTCTCATTGTACAGCTCCCACTTATGAGTGAGAACATGCAGTGTTCGGTTTTCTGTTCCTGCATTAGTTTGCTGAGGATGATGGCTTCCAGCTTCATCCATGTCCCTGCAAAGGACGTGAACTCATTCTTTTTATGGCTGCATAGTATTCCATGCCGTATATGTATCACATTTTATCTTGTCTGTCATTGATGAGTATTTGGGTTGATTCCACATGTTTGCTATTGTGAATAGGCCTGCCATGAACATACACATGTGTGTATCTTTATAATAGAATGATTTATATTCCTTTGGGTATATATCCAGTAATGGGGCTTTAAGTAATCTTTATAGCCTTATCACTCCTAATCCTACCAAGAGAAGCCCTGCTGTCATCTTACTGTGTATCATTCCCAGACGTCATGTCTGATTTCTATTTGTGGTGGTGGTTTTCTTTTTTTAAGGAGGATCATATTATACAAACCATACTGGAAACCCATTTACTTTACTTACAATATATCATAAGCACCTTTTTGCATCACTAACTCTTCTGCCTCTCCATCAATTTAATGGTTACAGAATACTCCTTTGTACCTTTCTGCTGTTCTCTTGCTTTCAAAACAGATTTTTACAAAAGCTATCTGAAAAAAAAAGTCACTGTCACTTTGCAAAAGTGAAATTAGGTAGCTTTTGGGTTAAAATAGTAAAATTGTTCTGTTATCTTTGAATTACATTAATGGGGGGAGGAATTGTTTTGCTGTCTACAAAAACAAAAAGCTGGAAAGCACACTATGCAGAGGAGGAGCTCTAGGCCCATCCTAGGCTTCAGGAAGTGAGAGCTGAGGAGGGGGTGCCCCAGGTGGGAACCCAAAGTCCCAGCCATCACGGGCTCTGCTTTCTTGACTGGTAGGGTGGGAGTTGCGGGGTATACATGTCAACTGTTCCTGGAACTGAGCCCCGCGTCTTTCCTCTCCCCAGCAGACCCGCCCATGGCCGCAGCAGTGGTGTCCCATTTTAATGACTGCCCAGATTCCCACACTCAGTTCTGCTTCCATGGAACCTGCAGGTTTTTGGTGCAAGAGGACAAGCCAGCATGTGTGTAAGTATCCCTTGTTCTCCTTGAGGTCTGGGGCTGGAGTCAGTCTAACATCTGATTAAAAGAGCATTTACCTCCATAAGACTTGCCAGAGGCCCCTGAGACCCTTGGAGCCAGATGTGTCAGAGGATTAGAAGTGTGGACTGAGGGACACCTTTTTCAAAACCAGCTGGCTAAAAATCCAGGTTCCAGGGCCCCAGCCCAGAGCCACTGAAGTAGAACCCCCAGAAGTTCAAGTCTGGGGCTCTGCATTTTTAACAAGTATTTCAGATCGCTCATAGGTTTAGCAAAGTCTGAAAATTCTTGGATTCAAATTATTTCATGACTTAGAATTTCTGGAGCACAAGGCAGTGGGATGGATACCTTTGAGTGGCTAAATCCTCTAAGATGTGGTCTCTGCCCTCCAGCATCTTCACATTCCAGCTCATAAAACAAGCCAGAAGCACAGGTGAAGGGCTAGTGTACATAAATGGTAACACAACCAGAAATAGCTTAGGAATAAAGATGCAGGCCATGTATGGTGGTCTCCACACCTGGCTGAGCATCATCCTCCCGGGGAGGGGCCTTCTCTGACCTACAGAATCAGAATCTCCAGGACTGGGACCTAGGAATCACCTTAGTTAAGAGCTGTGGTGATTGCCACAGTCAGCCAGGTTGGAGAAGAAAGTCACTCGAAGAAAGCTTCCCAGAGCAGGTGTCAGGGTGGGACCAGTTGGGAAAAGCAGAGAGGTTGTTCCAGGCCTCACGTGCTTGGGGGACCTGCTATTGCAGATCAGTGTGGCTACACCAGGGAGACAGGGAGGAGACCAGTTAGAGACAAATTGGGGGCCAGAGCCTGTTGAAAGTTGTCTTTATTCTTTAGGCAATAGAAGCCACGTGAGTTTCAGAAAGACATATTCAAAGACAATTAGTCTGTCTATAATAGAATACTATTAGGTGGACCTATATTGAAACTTGGCACTATTTTATTTGGAGCTGGATAGTTGTGTTGTGGATGCTGACCTATGTACTGAAGGATGTCAGCAGTATCCCTGGCTTCTACCTACGAGATGCCAGTAGCATCACTGTCCCTGGCCATGACAGTCAAAACATATCCATGCAAGCAATTACACCTCTTTACCTCAGTTTCTCCCTGGATCTTGATGGCCCAGGGGCAGTATTCAGTCGACAGACATGCTTTATATGGCAATAGATAATGAGCCACACTGTTCTTAGGTGGCTTTAATCGGTTGTCCACATTTTAGAAAGTCAGATTTCACATTTCCATGCAGATGCATGGCAACACAGGGCCTGAACTTCCAACACAGCCCCTCAGCTGGGACTCACTCAGGTGTGCCGCCCCAGACAGGCTCGCTGTCTCCAGCCCTTCATTCTCTCCCTCTCCCCACTATGCCCGACAGCAACGTGAAACATGGGTCCCTGATCACCTGTTGCCCCTGCTGGTGCAGGAGGACCGCTGCTCTGCTTACACCAGCTCACTTAGCTCCCTTTTCCATCCGCGGGACCCCTGGGGGCTTGCCTATGTTCAGCCCCAGGACAGGGTGCTCTGCAGGACCCTCTGATGGCACTCCTTACCCCCCAATGGCTTGTAAGCTCTGAGAAAACAGGACCACACCTTATCCCTTTTTGTATTTACAGTACCCCAAAGAATGTTCTAATTAATGAATTCCCACTAGACCAGAAACTCTTGAGTGCATGCAGAGAAACCAGAACATTCTGTCCTTGTTCCTGTGACTCGCCCAGCCCTGGGAAGCTGACACACACATTCTGGTCAATAAAACTGACGTACCCTGAGGTTGAGCCCCATCTATCATGGCCTCATATAGCAAACTCACAGGGAGCCAGGACTCCGTAAGTCTTAAATTCTGTCTTCCATATGAACAATAGTCCTTAGGTTTCCAGAGAACCCAAAATGACATCTCATGCTATAAAATGAAGGGAAAAAAAAAAAGTTAAAACAAATAACTAGTCAGAGACTGCCAAAGGTGGTGAAAACTACCCTTAGATGTTTATGATTCAGGTAAACCCTAGATGGTATTTTACAGCTCCCTTTAATAAATCCCCTAGCTCCCAACCACATCAGAAAACTAATGGGAAGAGAATTTGCAAAGACAGTAAAGCTATAGAAATGCAAGGTTAGGGCTCTCAACACTTTTTCCCTGGGGCAGATTCCTCACACCATTGGTCTGCTGCCTGCAGAAGCTTTCAAACAAAGGAAAACGGTTGAAGGAAGCCACCCAGGTGACAAGTTTACCCCTGGCAACCAGTTTGAAGTTTCTCACCTGTCCCAAATGATCCTTGGTGACCCAACTCCCGACAACTTTCCCACAGCAAAGTATGAAAGCAAATTCTTGTCTGCCAAGGGAAACATTCCACCTGGCCCCAGCCACAGAACATTCCAGTGGAATCTGAACAGAGTTAAACACCCAAAGAGACCTGATCACCATCAGTGCAAAACCTGCTGCCCATGTGACCAAGGTGGTGCCTCCCAAGAGATTAGGAGTGGGGAAAGATTTCCCCTTTTGTAGATCTATCAGCAGGTGGTGGGGGCAGGGTTAGGAAGGATGACATCACTCCCATCCACAGGTCTGGAGAAAGTGCAGGTCCTCCCTCTCTCTTCCTACTGGAAGCCAGAGTGGGGGTCCCACACCAGGCAGGAGGACACCACAGTTAAAGGCATGGATTGGAGGTCAGGCAGACCCGAGGTAAAGTCCCGCCGAGTCTCTCATACAAGTGACTTGGCCTCTTAAACCTGTTTCTTTGTGCACAAAACGAGGATACTAACACTTCGTAGAATTGTAATGGGGACCCAGTGATGATAATGTATATGGAGCAATTGCTGCCTATGACAAAAGCCACTGGGCTCCTAAGCAGTTAGACTACTTAATTAAAATTTAGTTCTGAGTCTCACTAGCCACACTTTAAGGAAGCAATGCCTCAGCCAGGCTTGGTGGCTCACGCCTATAATCCCACCACTTTGGGAGGCTGAGGCAGGTGGATCACCTGAGGTCAGGAGTTCAAGACCAGCCTGGCCAACACAGTAAAACCCTGTCTCTACTAAAAATACAAAAATTAGCTGGGCATGGTGGCACATGCCTGTAATCCCAACTACTTGGGAGGCTGAGGCAGGAGAATTGCTTGAACCCAGGAGGCAGAGGTTGCTGTGAGCCAAAATCATGCCGTTGCATTCCAGCCTGGGCGACAAGAGTAAGACTCTGTCTTTAAAAAAAAAAAAAAAAAGATGCAATATCTCGAGGTAGCTAGTAGCTACTGTATTCAATCGCCCAGATATAGACTCTGTCATGATCATGGAAAGTTCTACTAGACAGCACTGGAGAACATTCAAGCACAGTTCCCAGCACAGCATATGCTGTGTTTGCGAATGTGGCCGCCATTGGCACCATCACTTCAGCCAGTGGATGTTGTGAGGCCCTGCTGGAAGGAGTATGAAAGCGGGGCTGAGCTTACTCCAGCCCTCTCTTTCCCAGCCCCTAGAGCACAGAGGT
Source organism: Cebus imitator (assembly GCF_001604975.1). Classification (NCBI taxonomy): domain Eukaryota; kingdom Metazoa; phylum Chordata; class Mammalia; order Primates; family Cebidae; genus Cebus; species Cebus imitator. The sequence goes on from NW_016107338.1 coordinate 3,243,560, forward strand.
GATAGGACTTGGTGAATCTGGTTCTTGAAAGGCAGAGAATGGGTGAGCCCAATACACATGCTCTTGGTCCTAGTGCACCCACTGCCTCATAGTCCTGTGGAATGTGCAGCCAGGTAGAAACCAGCACCTACCTGAGGCCAAGGAGGGAACAGCAGCCAGGCGAGGTGACTCTTTCCACTCCTGTGACTTGTGCCTAAAATAATCAGCATAATTAAGCCTAATATTAGAAGCTTCAGAAGTTTTTTTTAAGTATATCACCAAACCTTTCTCTTTTTCTGTTATAAAAAGCAACTGAGAAGCATTCCCATTATTACAATTAGGAAGAGAAAGGATTGCCCTCCCCTGCCCACTGCAATCACCTGGGAGCTTTAGAAATCTTGATGCCCAGGACTGACTCCCAGAGATTCAGATTTAGTTGATCTAAAGGTATGGCCTGGACATCAGGATTTTTGAAAGCATTAACCCAGAAAGGTAGCCCTACTGGGTGAGATTGTTAGTTCCCAAACCCCTAGAAGCTTTTGTTTCTTCAGCTGTAAAACAGGGTAAATAATAGCGATGGCCTCACCTGTCAGTTGCGATTGTTGGGATTAAAAGAGATGATTCAGGTAGTTTAGCCTAGTGCTTGCAGCAAATGTTATGTGTTGTAATTACCACTTGGCTGCCACTATTTTATTTAAATGAAATTTACTGGGGTCTCCAGTATTGATATGTTAAATCATAGTGTTTTTAGAACCAAATAATAGGTGAGGTGCTAGAATCCCTCTTTCCCAGGGCCTGCTGGTTAGGGTAGAAACATTTCAAGCTGTGTGACATTGCCTTGGGTTGCTCGCCTTCCTATGCCATAAGCATTTCACAAAAGACTCTTCAAATCCTCATTATGCTACCCTTCCCCGGGAGAAAGAACGACTAACCCTAACCCTACCCCTTCTGCAGAGAAGTCCCATTGGCTTGGCTACAACTCCTGCTTACAAATCTGATAATCCACTCTAAAGCCCAGGCTCCCTGGCCCCATTCTGTTCAGTGGTTCACCAGAGGTTTCTGTAGAGCTAAGCTCTGCCCTGCAAGAGCACGGAGGCTGGGGCCAGAAGTGAGGCTGGTCAGAAAAGAGCAGTCAGAAAGGTGGGCATAGTCCTGGGGGGTTCAAGGAGGAGAGGTTAGGGAGATCCAAGTGAGCTATGGAAAAATGGATGGATGGGTGACAAAAATGAATGAGTCTGTAAATTACATCTTTCTGGAGAATGGAGTCCTTGGAATGGAGCCTGAGGAGAGTGAGGAATGATATTCCAGGTGGAGAAGGTAGCCAGCGTTGGGATGCGCAATGGAGGGTAGTTGTTCATTCATTCTGTAGGTGTGTCCCGAGTGCCCACATGCTGGGAAGTGTGCTAGGTGCAGCGGGTGGATTTAACGCTGGGCTGGGGGTGGGGGGTGGCAACAACTTGGATGGGCTGGAACCGGAACCTAGGTGGGTGGGAGATAAAGTAGAGGGGTGGATTAGGGCCCTGGGGGAGAGAGGGCTAGCTATCACTAGAGGAAACACACCACCCAGGGACCCTATCTGGAAGGCTGGGGAGCCATCTAGGTGCAGGGTGAAAACTTGAGCTAGACGGAGGGACCCTTTGCAGGGTTTTCTTGAGACACGCACGGACGGCTTAGATTTATGCACTGCCTAAGCCTGTTGCTTGTCCACTCTCTGCCTCCCCTTCATAGGAAAGGGCCAGTGCCTGCAGGGAGAGTCAGTGAAGACCTATTTCTTTAACATTAAAATGCTTAAATTTTTATTAAGTTGGGCAAAATCTATGCTACAGGTTAAATATAGCATGTGTATTCTGTGGCTCCAAGCACCCTGTGTTATCCGGGGTCAGCCAGCCCAGGAGCACAGGACTGGGGGAATCGCAAATGTAATGCCCCTGGCACCAGCCCAGCATGACGGCAGGCACATTAGGACCTTAACCCCTCTCAGGGAGTGGTCTTCAAAGGCCTTCTAATCTAAAAGTGAAGGTTAGAGGCTAAGTAATCAAAAAATAAACTCTTTTTAAAAGTTTAGCTATCACTGCTATGTCTGGGGGAAAAACAAAACTAAACTTTAAATCTAGCATGTGATACGGGGTTGCTCCGCTAAGAAGTCCCCAGTGGGAAGGAGGCCACCCCACAGGCAAAGGAGGTGGGAATCTTACATCTCTATTGACAATAAGAATGTTACAGCATACAAAAGGACCAGTGTCTAAGCTAATTATGTCTTATTGAGAAGCATCACATGCTTAGGGGATTAGTGGCTCAGGGGATGCCTTTAAAAGAAAATGACCATCTCATCCTTATGGCCAGGACACATCCTGAAGCACTTTTGGGACCCACTTGTGCATAGCAGGGGGCTGTGACTGAAAGGTTAATGCTAAAGAACCTCTGAATGGCAGCAGTACCAGGAATTACATCACCTGGTGTTGGCGCCACACTTTCCAGGCTACATGCACATTCGAACATGACCTTGCTTGTGCCTTTACTAAGCCTGGTGTAAAGGTGGGCCAGGTATTAAAGGACAGGAGGACACCAGGGTTCACAGGAGAGTGGTGACTTCTCCAGTCCTACCACGACCAGGTAGTGGTGCTGGGTAACCTGGTAAATACCTGAAGAACTAATTAAACTTGATGAAGATAAAAAGGCAAACCACAGCCTATGCCTCCACTGGTTTCAGGTGTTTTCTCATCAGAAATTCTGAAAATTCGCACTTGGTTTAAAAATAACCTGGATTTTTTGTGAACTGCAAGAATGAAGTCTGTGTCACGAAGACGTTTGCTGCCTTGACTTCTCCAGGATTTGGCACGGTCGCAATAGTCACGGGTTGCTTCAGTGGTAGTTTGCGTCCTCAGATAAGGATTAGATTCCCCTTCCTTCTCCAAGCAAGTGGTGGTGCCTGTGGCCAGAAATAGGAGGCATTTTGCTAACACCTTTGCTTCCAATTGCAAAAGCTGGCAGGGTCCCTTTGGGCTTTACCTGAAGGCTCTGTGTCCCTCCAGGCAAACCCTCCCTGGAGAGCTAGGGGAACAAGACCTTCTGTCAGGAGAGTGCACTAACCTTCCTTTCTTCCCCAGCTGCCATTCTGGGTATGTCGGTGCACGCTGTGAGCATGCGGATCTCCTGGCTGTGGTGGCCGCCAGCCAGAAGAAGCAGGCCATCACCGCCTTGGTGGTGGTCTCCATGGTGGCCCTTGCTGTCCTAATCATCACATGTGTGCTGATACAGTGAGTACTTGCTGCCCCTAAGGGCAGGTCTCCTGCACCCCTTAGAGCCTCTCCTACCAGGGACATCTACAATATGTCCAGATAACAAGGCCACCTCAGCACAGCTTACTGCTGTGATGTCTGAGTGGTGTCAGCAAAGCTAAATGCTACTTTGACAACTATTGGCATGACATGGGACATCTGAAACCCATGCCCCTGGTTCTGGTAACAACGGGGCACCCCTTAGAGCCCCAGCTTGTTGACAGTAGGCACAGCCTGCTCACATCCTTCTCCTGGACCAAGGCAGCATTGAGTGGTGAGGGATGAGGTCTCAGCTGGGCCGGCCTTTCCTGCCTCCCCAAGCAGTATCCACTCTGCTTCCAGGGACTTTGGAAAACACATTTGCTGGGAGAAGACAAAGAGCTCTGGTTCAGACTGGGCACAGCCCAGGCTCTGCCACTCCAGAGGACCCTCTTTGAGGAGCCGGAGCCAGCTAGTGGGCTGCCAGCCTTGCTTCTCATGGCCAGTAGCTGTGTGTGTTCCCCCATCCCATAGTCCTGTTTCCGTGGCCAGGAGAGTCATGGGGGCTTAGGAACAAGGCTGGCGGCCCACATGGGCCTCCCCAGAGAGACCTAAGAACGAATTTTGCCAGATTCTGTGGAAACAGGAATGATCTAGATGCCTAGACAGCATCTCTCATTTCCAGGGAGGCAGCCAGTCCCAACTCTCCTGTGGCGCTTCCCAGCCTTGGTCTCCCTACCAGTGACCAAGTTCAGAATCCATGAGCCAGAGACTATGCTCTCACTCCTGCCGGGCTGCTGACTTCCGGGGCTTAGGGCCCTCCTGAGTGGCAGGGTCCAAGCTGGGACCGGCTTGTCCCATGCTGGAGGCATCTAGAGGCCTTGATCCCATTGCCCTGGGCCGCTCCTGCCCGGGAAGTGACGAGGACAAGCCCACCTGGCAGGCTGTGAGAAAGCAGGCATCGACGGATCTGGAACCAAGGCCTTCATAGCCCCTGGCTTGGGATGTGTGTTCCCAGCCCAGACTCTAACTCAGGAGGGCCTGGGGCCCAGGCACACCGTTCTGGGCTCTCAGTTTTCACTTGTGACAAAAGCAGGTTGGGCAGGAAGGTCTCAGGGCCTCCTCCTTAGCTCTGCTGTCCAAAGCTTCAGGGGCTCCAGGAACCTTCCCAGCTTCTCACTGCAGGACAGTATCAAGACAGGGGCTGGGAGAGGAATCGTGAAATGCCACCAGATACCGAGAGAGAAGCCCAGCAACAGGCTTGTTTCCTCATCTCTGCCACCTGGCTCACCTTAGTCAGGAAATTTCTCCTAACTTCAGTCCTTGCCCGGGGACACATAAAGTATACATGCATTAAGGCTGGAATGAGTGGAAACGAAGGTCTCCGTGCTATCCCAAGGGAAACAGCTGGCAGTGTCTGTGGGTAACATCTCTCTTACTCAGTGCTTTCTTTCTATTCTTCTTTTGGGGCTTTTTTTCATGTAAACTCTGAAAACTGTCCATTCCTGCCCACAGAGGGAGGCAGGAGCCTTTATAACCTGATGCCTCAGGACTCCAGGTAACAGGTTTACAGAGAGGGTGGATATTCCAAAGCTAGAGAACATTAGTCCTGAAAGGAGGATTCAAAACCACTGAGATCCATGACTCATTCTTCCATGTTTTTCCACGGCCAATTCAGCCATCCAAGTTCCCTGTTCTGCTACTGGCAATACCAGATGAATAACTTCCTCCTCAACCCTCACAGCCCTGCCAGCTGGAGGTGGCCACTTCATCCCAGTCCTTTGTCCCAGTTTTGAGACCATTACTATACCTGTAGAGTTACCCACCTTGTTCTTTATCGAGAAAGCCGAGTGCAGGACCAGTCCCTTCTGACAGCTGGGGAAGCTGGAGCCAGGTCAGCTTGCAGAAATGGAGTGAATACTTTAGGGCAGTCAACTGATGCTTTTGTTGTTGGCCGGCATCTGCCCCAAAAAACCACTAACCTACTGTGCCCTCAGCCCCCTACAGTGCTGGTCCCTCTAGAAGCCCCCATGGGGAGCTGGTTTAGAGCTGGAGCTGCCCACAGGCCCATTGGACAGATGCTGTGCCACCCCGGCCTGCCTGCCCAGACTGGGTCTGTTGTGTCTTTGCAGCTGCTGCCAGGTCCGAAAACACTGTGAGTGGTGCCGGGCCCTCATCTGCCGGCATGAGAAGCCCAGCGCCCTCCTGAAAGGAAGGACTGCTTGCTGCCACTCAGAAACGGGTAAAGAGCCTCTTCTCTGGTGGGAGACACTATGGGGTGGAGAAAAGACTACCTTCTCCAAGTCAGGGCAGAAGTTCCTGGACTATGGAGCAGAGAGAGGGGAGAAAAGAGAGACTGTTTTATTCTACCAAGTCAGGATTGGTTTATTCATAGGTGCCTTTTACTTAGTAGGGAGCCCTTATATCCTGGCTGGTGGCTGTGGGACCTTTGACAAGTTACTCAACCTCTCAGAGGCTCAGTTTGTTTTTGAGATGGTGTCTTACTCTGTTGCCCAGGCTGGAGTGCAGTGCTGCAAACTCGGCTCACTGGTTCCCAGGTTCAAGCACTTCTCCTGCCTCAGCCTCCCAAGTAGCTGGGATTACAGGCGCCTGCCACCATACCCAGCTAATTTTTGTACTTTTAGTAGAAATGGGGTTTCACCATATTGGCCAGGTTGGTCTCGAGCTCCTGACCTTAGATGACCCACCTCGACCTCCCAAAGTGCTGGTATTATATGCGTGAGCCACCATGCCCAGCCTAGCCTCAGTTTTCTTATTCTTAAAAAGATGCTGTGCAAATTGGAAGATACTGATATAAAATACCTAGTGTATCCCCCAAATTGACGGCACTCAAGAGATGTTCATTCTCTTTCCCTTGAGAAGGTCACTTCCCCTTTTTTTAGCTGTAAAATGAGGAATTTGGCCTATGCAAGGTCGCCAAGGACCTTCAAACCCTTAGGTCCTGTGAGCTTCATTAAGTTTACCTCGTTTCCTGGATATTTTCGCCAACATCCATGGAGATTGGACATTAGGACGTGGGCCCAGCTTGCACCTCAGGAGCCCTCCTCGTAGCATCTCTGGTTCTGGGCTCATGGAGGTAAAGAGTTGCTTCATCCAAACAAGGCCAGAAAAGTCTCACATCGGCCAGCTTTTCAGGGATGCTATTTTAATGAGAGCCCATCATAAAGTTCTTCTTGAGGACATAGTGGGTCAGGAGACAGTCATTAAAGTGAATCAACCCAGAGGTGTCCTTCTCTGGTCAACAGTTGGCATTCAGAAGCTCCAGGGTCCATGGTAGAGGGTAGGGAGGAAGGCTGCTGGGAGGCTGGACACACGTGTGTTCATTAGAGCTCGTGGTCATCTGGAGGGAGCTGAAGGCCCAAGAATGCCACACGCCTGTTCTTCCTCTCAATAACCATGGTAATTGTGTGCAGTAAATGAGCACACAGAGGCTGTGCTGGAGCAGCACTCGAGATTTAGGAGCCACAGCTCTTGAGGATGCAAATCCATTCAGCCTTGCAGTGGCCTTAAGAGGAGGATGGTTCATGAGTGACATGGGTAAACTGAGTCTGCTGACAGCCTGCTTGGATCCCACTAGGAGTCAGTTGGGGAGTGAGGATGAGAACCAGGGTCTCTGAAGCCCTGTCTCAACATCTTCTTTCAACTACCTTGGGCTAATCCATTGAGCTAATGGATTATTTTTGAGCTTATTTTTTCTTTTAGCACCAATAGAAAAATTTTTTTAGTCTTTTAAGAAAATTTGTAATAGATTTTGTAGCATTTGTCTGAACCTCAACCAAGTCATTTGGGGTGGAGTAAGTTTCTTGTTAATGTCCCTTCTTCTCTACCCACATTTGAGAAGTTCTAATCCTGGGGATGGGTCAGACCTTTAGATATTGCAACTGGAGCTGAAGTCCCTCTCCCTGAGATGGTGCATATCACAACCTGGTGCATATCACAAACTGGCCAGGTCTACTGGCCCTAAGGGATGGGTGAACCAGGGGTGCTCCCCTGTGAACACCTCCAGAGGAACCGTGGCAGGGACCTAGAAAGATGTCCAGGCTAAGCTGAACTCAGGAACTGAGCCCTGCTGCCCCACCACCACAGACAGTGAGGATCCCCCTCAGGGCCCAGCCATTCTGAAAAGTAAATGGGTCCATTCTTGTATGGCCTCAGGGGAAGCCTTTCTGCCATCAGAGCCACCCACCAAGCCACCCCCTACAGGGGAAGTGACCACAGGCCAGATTGAAATGAGGCCCTCACAACAGGGTGCATCCCCCCCACCCCCCAATCTGCCTTCCTTCTGCTACTTCTTACTTTTGATCAGTCTTTCTAGCTTCCTTTGGCACTGAAAGCACAATGTCAGAGGTTGCGGTCTCCAACACTGAACCAGCAGAATTTGGACTCAGGCCTAACTGCCTGAGAGAACTTGGTGACATTGGCAGTGCCATCTCCAAGTCTCTTTCTTAAGCTTATTTTCCCAAGGTGGCCAGGGTGTGGCCCGCAGTGCTTAACCTGTTTTTCCTTCCTGCCAGTGGTCTGAAGAGCCCAGAGGAGGAGCTTGGCCAGGTGGACTGTGGCAGATCAGTAAAGAAAGGCTTCTTCAGGAGAGCAACGCCAGAGACGCCTGCACATGCCGCAGACCTTCCTCCTTGGCTGCAATCACCCACACAGCCTTTTGAGGGCCTTCAAAACTGTCAAGAACTCTGTCTGCTCGGGGTTATTCAGTGTGACCTAAAGAAGAAATTGGTGGACCACGATTTCAAGACTGGTTAAAAAAAGAACTGCAAAGCGATGGACTCCTGCTCACCTGGGTGAGCTGTGTGCCTCAGTTGGTGTCTGAGTCCAGAGGTGTAGTTGTCTTCTGCCAGGCGTGGATTCCAGGCTGCATGTTTCTTTTTGATGGCCCACCTCTCCACAACAGAATTCTGCCCAACACAGGGGATTTCTGTGGTTGTTACCGTTTTCTGCCATCGCTCACTGGGGAAGAAAGTGGAAGGAGGGAAACTGCTTAATGTCACGTGAAGACCCCAGCTTTAAGAGCAGCTGTATTCTGTAACCACGAGACCCTCAACCAGCCCAATATCTTCCATGGACACATGACATTGAAGACTGTCCCAAGCTATCACCACCCTTGGAGATGTCTTATTTATTAGATGGATAATGGTTTTATTTTTAATGTCTTAAGTTGATGTAAAAAGCATAAAACCCCTTCAGAGTTCTACATTAATGATGTATGTGTTGCTGACTGAAAAGCTATACTGATTGATTAGAAATGTCTGGCCTCTTCGAGACAGCTAAGGCTTGGGAAAAGCCAGCCAGGGTTGCGAAGATGGAAGCAGAGGCTGGGTTACTGGTAGGAACAAAGGTAGGGTTCAGAGGTGGTGCCATTTAAGCCACCAAGCCAGTAAATGTTCCCAGTACATTCTGAGAGAAAACGTAGCAAATCCCTCAGCAAGGATCTGTCCCTTCTGCTGGGGAGAGAGGAAGAGAGTACACGCATGTCTACACAGGATAAACCCAATACATACCGTACTGCTCAGTGCTTAAACTTCCTAGCGAGCGCTCCGAGAGAATGTTTAGAAATAAAGCATTAGCCACGAGCCGTGGGGATTTCAGGCCAAATGCGTAAAAGAGGGACCAGTCACTTATTTTCCATTTTGTTGCTTGGTTGGTTTGTTTCTTCATTTTAAAAGGAGAAATTTAACTTTGCTATTTATTTCCAAGCACTAGGAAAACTGCTCCAGTAACTGTTTTTCTTCATTTCCATTCAGGATGCCGTTTTTATTAACAAAAACTCTAACAAGTCATCTCTACCATGTGGGTCTTGCTTTCCACTCAAGAGACGGAGCAATTGTCCCCTGGGTATCTGTGTCCATCTGACTCTTGGGGCCTGCTTGTGGGAAGCAGTGGGTCCCTTCAAATACATAGGGATGACGGTAGCTAATCCCTAGGAATTTTTATTAAAATTTGGAAACAGAGTAACAAATAATATATAAACTCCTTAGGTGAGGAAACTCTACTAATATTTGAAAAGTGAAAGATTTCTACCTACTAACTCTTAAGTGCTCTAGCTTATTACATCATGAAAGGGACATTGACAATATGTCAATTGGCTTGAAATTTTCAGAGTTTTGTCCTCCCCCTAATCCTTCTTTGATCTGGAAGAACCATTTCTATGAATTTATTTTTTTAATAATTCAGACAATTCTATGACCCGTGTCTTCACTTTGGCACTCTTATTTAACAATGCCACACCTGAAGCACTAAATGCAGACCTCAGATCTGTTCAGAGCTGACCCCCTAGCAATGTCATTGACACGGCTCCCGGTTTTTTAATTATTAAAATAGGTTCAAGTTTGCCTTCCTTGAGCCAGTCCCACAGCAGCAGATATGTGCTGCTTGACTATCGCATCCTGCTTAGAGACCAATTAATGGACACTGGTTTTTAGACCCCTGTCAATCACTAGTTAGCATCCAAGAGACTTTGCAGAGGTGTGAGAAGATGAGGCTGAACAGATGATGGATGCAGAGGTTCCCTGCAAAAACTTGAGATTTAGTGTCTGTGAATGCTCTGGTTCCTAGGTCCAGCAAGTCGCACTTGCCAGTGCCCTCATGCTTATGCCTATAACACACATGCAAAGGCCTCCAAGTACGCCTCCCTAGAAGTGCCTTCCAAGTCAGTCTTTTGGAAACCAGTAGGTCTGAAAAAGAGGCTGCATAAAGGCAGGCCTGGTTGGACCATCATCCATGTCCCAGGATAGGAGAGCGTGGCTTATTTGGTGATTTTCTTCTAGAAATCAAATGACTGATAAGCATTGGATCCCTCTACCATTTAATGGCAGTGGTAGTCTTTGGTTAGCTATAAAAATGCTCCCTTCTCAGGTTAAAAATGCATCTTCTAATCCATCTCAGCAAGGTTTCCTGTGTTTCCTTGCCCTTTAGAAAATGAACTGTTCACTACAATTAGAGAATCATTTAACATCCTGACCTGGTAAGCTGCCACACACCTGGCAGTGGGGAGCATCACTGTTTCCAATGGCTCAGAAGACAATGAAAAGCCCCCATTTAAAAAAATAACATTTTTTAAAAGGCCTCCAATATTCTTATGGAGCCTGGATTTTCCCACTGCTTTGCAGGCTGTGACTTTTTTTAAGCATCTGGCAGGAAATGTTTTTTTCCACGTGGAAAGATAGATAGCAGCCAACCCTGATCTGGAAGACAGGGCCCCAGCTGGACACACATGGAACCGAGCCAGGGATGAGCTGGCTACTGTGTCACTGCAGGAGAGGTGGGCAGAATGGCCCTGGAGTCCTTTCTCTTGAGAAAGGAGGAAAAGGTGGGATTGACCCTCACCCACCCGCCCTGGTAAAGGAGGAGAATTTATGCTTCTGGAGCTTCTCAAGGGACTGTGTTTTGCAGGTACAGAAAACTGCCTGTTATCTTCAAGCCAGGTTTTCCAGGGCACATGGGCCACCAGTTGCTTTTTCAGTCAATTTGGCAGGGATGGACTCGTGAGGCTCTAACACTGCTCAGGAGACCCCTGCCCTCTAGTTAGTTCTGGGCTTTGATCTCTCCCAACCTGCCCAGTCACAGAGGGAGGAATGACTCAAATGCCCAAAACCAAGAGGATGTTGCAGAAGTAAGACAAATGTGTCTATTTTTTAATGTTCTAACATAAGACCTGTTCTCTCTAGTATTGACTTACCAGGCTTTCTGAAAGATCTAGCGGTTCACAGCACAGAGAGAGGGCACTGAAAAAGCAACTCCTCTTCTTAGTCTTAATAATTTACTAAAATGGTCAACTTTTCATTATTATAATAAACCTGATGCTTTTTTTTAGAACTCCTTACTCTGACTTCTGTATATGTTGCACTGAAAAAGTTAATATTTAATGTTTTAATTTATTTTGTGTGGTAAGTTAATTTTGATTTCTGTAATGTGCTAATGTGATTAGCAGTTCTTTTCCTTAATATCTGAATTATACTTAAAGAGTAGTGAGCAATATAAGATGCAGCTGTGTTTTTCAGTAATGTGCATTGTTATTCAGTTGTACTGTACCTTACTTGGAAGGATGAAGGAATGAATCTTTTTTTCCTAAATCAAGACTGGAGTGTTTCTTTAATGAGATTCAGATATTGCTGAAGGAAACGAAGACTTTTCCCTGCAAATGTGAATGATGAGAAAAATTAGACGATCTTATGCAAAGTGTGGAAGTCCTGTAATTAACCATAGTTGATTCCTGTCTCCTTGAAGAATTCAAGATCTCTGAAGCTCTTCCCAATATATAAGTACTTAGGGCCAGGCGTGGTGGCTCACGCCTGTAGTCCCAGCACTTTGGGAAGATGAGGCAGGTGGATCATGAGGTCCGGAGATCAAGACCATCCTGGCCAACATGGTGAAACACCATCTCTACTAAAATACAAAAAGAAAAAAAAAAAATGAGCCAGGTATGATGGAGGCTGAGGCAGGGAAATCACTTGAACCTGGGAGGCAGAGTTTGCAGTGAGCCAAGATTGCACCACTGCACTCCAGCCTGGCAACAGAGCAAGACTCCGTCTCAAAAAAAAAAAAAAAAAAAAGTACTTAGACTATGTGTCCAATAATGCTAATTGATGTGGTGGAAAATATATACAATCTCTGCCACTGCAGGAATTGAAATCTGGTCAAGACAACAGACTGATATGCTGAAAATAATTCTGGACTATTTCTAGACAATACAAGTAAGCCATGAAATTACAAGCTGGAGAGTACATGGTAACAGCTGTGGTTCTCAAAGCATGGTTCCAGACCTGCAGCATTGGCATAACCTGCAAACTTGTTAGGAATGCAAATCTTTGGGCTCCAGCCCAGACCTGCTCTACTGCAGGGGTGCTCCACGCTCTCTCTGCACTCTGGGTAATTCTAATACATGCTCAAAATTTTTACGCATTTTTTCATTTTGTAGAAAGACAGGGTCTCCCTATGCTGTCCAGGCTGGTTTCAAACTCCTGGGCCCAAGTGATCCTCCACCTTGGCCTCAGTTGTGAGATCATAGGCGTGAGCCACTGCACTTGGCTGGTGCTCAAATTTGAGAACCGCTGCACTATAGGACTCAGTGAAGGGACAACTTAAGTGTTGAGCTACAGGTTTATGGGAAAGCATTGAAAACGTTTTGCAGAAGTGAAACAACACAACTTACCTCTTGGAGTTCAAATAGCCTTGAATGAAGGGCTGCATTTATTTAGTCTTCTCTGCTTAGACTAGTTGAAGAAAAAAAATAGATTCGTCCATCTCCCACCATACCCCCAAACATCCCGGGCTCACCCACCCCCGTTCCCCACCACCCAGTCTCTAATTATAAGGAAGTGTTCTAAAACTGTCAACCAGGTCTTACAAGCCCATAATAAGGCCTCTGCAGTTCTAACCCAAGTGTGGGATTCACATGTGCAACATATAAAGAGCTCATGAAGTGGAGGGTGAAATCGTTGCTGCATAGTATAAAATCCTGGTCCCCAAAGAAGGTTCTGCTCTTTGTAGGGAGGGAACAAGCATGTGGAGCTTGCTGTCCAGACCCCAGAGGGCTTAGGATTGGCCTAACTTACAGAAAGATGGAAACTCAAGCAATTCTTCATCCCAAGCTCCCTGGCCTGGCATCTGGCCCTCAATAAAGTCTTTCCCCACCTCTTAAGAGAGAGTGGGGAGACTCACTCCCCCACATGCCTGGTCTTCTTCCTCATGACCCTAATTCAGTCTTCAGGGACATCTCCAGGCCTTCCTCCTAACCAGTGGGATTTTTCACTAGTCCCCATTTTTTCACCTCCTTCCCAATTTCTAAGCCATCCACCTGCCAAGGTTGCCTGCCTGCCTGCCAGAACCAAGGTCCGGTGACTGCCCCTTGTCCTAGTCAGGTGCACTGGATTGTCTGTGGTAGGGAGGACCCATCCCAAGAAAAAGCACCAACCAACTTTGAATCAAGCCAGACCTTTCCTCATCCAGGTGACTTGAAGTTGACAACCTGAAAGCCATGTTCTGGATGCTTTGGGTCCAACTTTTTGGATCCTGTTGGCCCAAACTTCAGACCCATTTTTCCTGGTTGCCCTGACTTACATCTGGCTCTGTTTAGAAACATTTGAGTATAACCCTTGCCTTGCTTCCTCTCTAGCTCAGAGCTTCACTACCAGCACCTTTTTCCCGTCTCCTGAAACCCCTCTTCCGCAACTGCTTTCTGCAGGACTTGCTACTTCCGGCAGGCTCTGAGGTTTCTGCCACAGCTTTTCACCTCCAGAAGTCAAAAGTGAATTGCCCATAGTCACAGAAGCTGTCTAGCAACGCCTGTTTCACAGGGTGGTGTCTGTCACCCAAAATCAATAAGGAATTTGAATATATGGGGATGGACCTTAGGCATCACTTTAAAATCTTTCCAGGTGATTCCAATCCAAACCCTACTCCCCTCTCAAATACATCAGGCCCCAGGGAGAAGGTGGCATGGCAGAAGTGTGATGCCTGGAGCTAAGAGTACCCAGTGCTCATGCAGGGCACCCCACCCTGGCCCATCCTCAAGGAGATTCCTTAATATCCAGCAGATGTTCACCACTGGGGGACAGAGGCTTGGGCTTCCTCTCAAATGGGATCACCTAAGGCAAAGAAGTGAAAAATCTCCTGTGGGTACTCCTGTAAGGAGTGCCTTATGGCTGGTGCTTGAGGTCATAGGTCATGCACAAGTGGGCCCTGGCTTTTTTTTTTTTTTTTTTTTTTTT
>NW_016107338.1:3257656-3265583 GCF_001604975.1 Cebus imitator
TCTGCCTCCCAGGTTCATGCAATTCTCCTGCCTCAGCCTTCTGAGTAGCTGGGACTACAGGTGCCAGCCAGCACACCCAGCTAATTTTTGTATTTTTAGTAGAGACGGGGTCTCACCATGTTGGCCAGGCTGGTCTCTAACTCTTGACCTCAAGTGACCCAACTGCCTTGGCCTCCCAAGGCAGTGGCTTCTTAGAAGCCAAATTTTACACTTGGGAATGAAAGAAAGTTGGGCATTTATGCTGAAAGGGAAGGAGAGAAGGTGGGAAAGGGAGACCACTTTCCAGGACATTTGCTCCAATGGAAGCCTCAGGCTTGTGTGTCTGCACAGGTGCCTGGGACCAGAGTCCATAAGGACCTCCATCCCAAGACCTGCAGGGGAGCCCTCAAGAAGGGAGGTGAAATTGAGAGCTGGGCAGGAGGATATCTCCACTAACCTGGGGCTGGACCTTCAGCTGCTGGTCCTGCACATTGCGGGAAGGGATTCTGGACATGTGACATCCCAGGAGAACTGGGCTGTGAGGAGCCAGCATCACTTAAACCCTGTCCTACCAGATTAGAGCAAACAGCCACGCCCCTCCCCTGCAGCATGACACTCCCACCAGCCCTTGTGAAAGGAGCCCCCTAACCAGAGTACAGAGGTCCAGAGCCCCTGTGGTGGGAGGAGGCTGAGGCAAAGGCCCAGGATGTCACTACAGCCCTCCTTCTTGCTGGCTATGTCACCCTGGGGTGTTACTGGTTCCCTCCGAGCCTCCTGTGCCTGTCTGATTAATTCTCACCGATTTAGCTCAGAGTTGTGAGCTAAATCTCATAAGTATAGCCTGATTCTTGGAATAAAAAAACCTGGTGTGATCCTAAATGCTATCAATATGTTGTCCAGCTCAAGGGAGGCCCCACTCCCCATGTCCCCAAAAGACCTTCAATTCAAGGTAAAAGAAACTGGGAGGTGGGGGGCTGCTCATGAGAAATATTGTCATACATCCAGTGACAAATGGGACCACATTCAGGGGGTGAGGATCTCAGGACATCACTTTTAGAAGTGGTTAGTGACCCAGAGAAGTGGGGATGACTGTCTTCAGACATAAAGAGGTTTGGTCTGACCGCAAGGGGCAGGGACAGGAGACAGGTCAATTTTGTTTCAGTAGAAGCTTCTTTTTCATTGTCAGAGCCACCTGCTGGCTCTGGCTGTCCTCTGGGCAACTGTGCCCCCTAACTCCAAAGTGATCACACAGAAGTGGGTGCCAGCCAGGGCAGAGAGGATCCCTTGGTGAACTAGAGCATGAGCCAGAAGACCTAGGGCATCTGACCACGGTCCCCTACCTATGAGTCCATGGATTACCCCTATTTAGCTCCAAGCCTCTACCTCCCACTGCACCCTTCTGGAATAATCTTTGTGAGCCTAGACTTAAGCTCTGTCCTCCTAGGGCTTCTCAGTGATGGAGGGAGATCTCAGGCCCTGCTCAGTCCCCTTAACTCCCATCTCCTAACATCAGAACCATCCTCAGGATGGTCCCCACACAGGGACCACATCCCAAGTGACTCTCAGGAGAGGGCTTTCTCTGGCGCTTTCCACTCCTTAGGTGCCTACGTGTGCCGGTCGTTTGCCACTCCCAGATCCATTCTTCCTGCGTCTCTGCCTTGTGCCCAGAAGCTGACCCCTGTGAACTCCCTCCCTAGGGTTCTCTTGTCCTCTGGCTTCCAGTTCAGCCAGTGGAAGTCACTGGCAGGAGACCAGAGTGGGAGTAGGAGGAGAGACAAGGGGGTTTGTCATCCTTGCTCCCTCCCTGCTCCAATGCGGCATCCCTGGCAGCAACTGTGTCCCCAAGGTTAGGCTCCTACTTCCCAGCCCCACTCACCAGGCTTCAGGACACTACGTCCTCCACCTGCCCCTTCAGTCCGGGGGTAGTAATGCCTTCCCATAGTTGCCTGTTTAACTCTGCCAATCTTCCCCCTCCTCTCTCTTTAATACCCGATGATGCTTACCCAGAGGCTGAAAAGTCAACGCCTCCTGGAGTGAGGTGGGCCATCTGAATTAGTGCAGTTGGTTGATGAAAGCATGAACGGCCACGAGTGTGTCTGACTCCAGGGCTGCGGTGGACACGGTGATGTGCTGGCAGGCACCAACCCCTGCTGAAGGGGGAGGTCACTTCTCAGTCCCAGTCTAGAGTGAATCTCCAGCAGGAAGGTCAGTTTTGCTATTTTTTCCCCCAAGAGAAACAGAAAATCTGGATCTTTTCATAAAATATCCTAAGGGTGAAGTTTAGAAACCACTCTGTGGGCCCAGCACAATCTGTCAGAGGCCACCATTCATTAGCAGCCACCACTCTTAAACTGTCTGCCTGTCTCAGGCTCTGCCAGGCCCCTCACGCCTCTCTACCTTTATAGTTCTCTTTGATGGAAAAGACTTTTTCTATGTCTTTGCCAATAGCAGGCTCACACATACCTCACCTTCTTCTGAAGCCTTCCTGGAGCATGAAAAGATAATGCCCCCACCCCAAGGCCCCTTGCATACTTGTGTTAGAATACACATCTCATGCTGCTGGACTTCTCACTCCTCTGTGAGCTATGTTATGCCTCTGGCCATTCTGTGCCCCAGGTCTTGAACTCTTCAAGGTAAGGAATCTCCGGGATCTTCATAGCCCTAGCACTTAGCGCAATGCCTGAGGCATGGTAGGTAACATGGTAACATTCTGTGGAAAAAATCATCAGGGATGTGAGGCTTTAGGTGGACCATCATAGGTCTCTGGAGGCAGGAGAGCAATGTCATACGCGATCCTGGGTCTTGTGGGGCTGCATTATTTGTAGGTTGTGTTGGCTGCTACATTTGGACCCCTCGAAGGTCAAGCAGGTCTTTGCGACCCTCTGGTTTCCCATCTACCATGAGGAGCTTTGTTCCTGGGTAAAAATACATTGTAAGTTTGGACCCATGACTTACCAAGAATTCTGTCGCAGCATATGTGGATTTGACAAACATTTTTAACCACACCCATTCTACCCTCTGTGTTAGTCTCATGCAGAAGAGTTAACTTTTTGGAGAATGGTCACAATTTCATAGCTCTTTTTATCTGCTGACAGTCTACATCCCAGCAACCTTCTCATGGGAAGCAGCCTGACCTGACCCCTGAGCTCAAACCAGAGAGAAGGAACCTGCACACGAAGTCAAAGGACAAGAGAAATATGGGAGGGGTTTCTCAGAAAGCTTTCATCTACACGATTTTCTTCTTGTGATTGGTTTCTATGAAGTCTAATCTGCTCCCTTGAGAGGCCTCTGATCCAAACAGGCAATGATGTGAATATAATCTGTATCAGCCGAAACAGAACATCTATTTAGTGTTAGGAATACGCAGTACAATGAGTGTAAGAGTGACCCAGCAACTGACTTTGCTACAGAATTCTGTCCCTCCTCTATAATACAAAATTTTTCAATCTGCTTCCCCCAAGAACCCTGAGATAATAACTTGGGGTCAGATCTTTTATTTTGGCGGCAATTTCAGGAAGCAGGAGTGAGAGACTAAGAAGAGTGAAACAGAGAATGAGGAAAAGCCAGCAATAGGAAATTAACAGTGAGCTGGCTACCAATATGTAGAAATGGGGCTCAATCCTACTGCACACCCACTGAGGAAATATGTAGAATGCCACCTCTGAATTGAACCTCTGAAGGTCAGAAGGCTGGCTGGGCATTAACTATTGACTTCCATCACCCAATGGTGAGAGTTGCCATAGGCTCATTAATCCTCCACCCCCACCACACACACACACACACACACACACACACACATACAGAGCACAGATTTTAGGGGCCTGATATGTGACACTGATAGTGAGCATGGGAAGCTTTTCCAAAGCTGCAACTGAAATTAGGTGGTCTGGGGGCACATGATGTGGCAAAAACAGCATCTGCTACAATCATTACTTTTTAACAAAATTGTAATAATCCACTTTTTCATGAAATATGGATTCTTTCCTCATAACCAAAAGTTCTTTTGGAGATGGAGATATTCTGATGTCATAGAACACTGACTCAAGCAATGGCCATTTGGCATTCTGCCAAATGTGGACTCTATGTGCCTCTAACACCTTCCAAGATGTCGGCTAGAGATTCTCCCTTCTTCCAAGATAGGCTATTCCTTTGTTCCAGACCCAGTTACAGGCCCTGACAACCCTGAGGGGTCAATGCATTGGTCACACAAGTCACAGGTCTCCGGTTAGTCCATGAATTCCTTTGAAAGAGAATTCCTGTGGCAGAAAAAAATGGGGCTGAGGGAATGGAGCCATCAATGGTGGGCCATGAGCAAGCACGTGGCAAGCTGAGGAAGCCATTTTGCAAAAGGAAACAATGAGGCAGATTCACAGAGAAAAAGCGCATGTCTAATAGGAAGTGAGAAAGTCACACCCATTCCCAAGTACTTCCCCATTCTTGTTCTTGTGACACCTGGCTCACAGCAAGCTCTGCTCTATTGAGCCCTGAGCCTTTACAACAATCCTCTTTTCAGCCCAGGGCAGTGGCTCATGCCTGTAATTCCAGCGCTTCAGGAGGCCAAGGCAGGCAGACTACTTGAGGTTAGGAGTTCAAGACCAGCCTGGCCAATGTAGCGAAACCCCATCTCCACTAAAAATATAAAAATTAGCCGGGCATGGTGGTGCATACTTGCAATCCCAGCTACTTGGGAGGCTGAGGCCTAAGAATTGCCTGAACCCGGGAGGCAGAAGTTGCAATGAGCCAAGACCGTGCCACCTCACTCCAGCCTGGGTGACAGAGCAAGACTGTCTCAAAAAACAAACAGACAAAAAAGAATCTTCTTTTCAGCTGAGCCAACTTGAATACATTTTTATTTCCTAAAACCAAGAGAGTCTGGACTAGAACAAATGCCTCTTCAGTATCTCTTAAGATAATTATATGGGTTCCCCAGTATTATTTGTAAGCCAACACATTATATCAGTATTAAATTATATGAAAATTAACTTATATTAACATTAAACCTTGCTCTTCTGGAAAATTGTTTCTCACTGCCCAACCTAACCCTTCTATGACTGGTTCCTTTTCCTTTAGGCCTCAGTTAAATGTCACCTCAGAAGATTCCTACATGTAAGTCCACTCCACCCACCATGACCACCCCTTCTACTCTAGTTATTCTCCATTCAGTAGAATGTTCACTTCCTTCATTGCACTTACCACAATTTATATTATGTGTGTATCTTTTACTAGATTAGTATGTCTCCTCCACTAGATAGTAAGCTTCATGAGGGTAGGAATGTCTGTCTGTCTTCCTCAGCACTGAATATTCGACATCAAGCTCAATACTTGACACATAGCAGACAACCAAATTGGATGGATGGATGAATAAATGCATGGACAGATGGATGGATGTCTAAATTCCTGGATAAATTGGATGGATAAATTTACCACATAGTATATCATTCCTTAGAAATATTGCAAGATTCTACTTACTGGTATTTTCTTAAGAACCTTTGCACCTAAATTCCACATCCACTGAAAATACCTTAATAAAGGCATTTTGCAGCCAAACAAAAGGGGAAATAATTCAGCAGAAAAACCTACACACTACAAGTTATACTAAATGGTGCTCTTCAGGCAGGAACATGATCTCACATGAGATAACAAAGGAATAAACATTGTCAGAAGGAATCACTGTAAACGGACCAGGCTCTCACCTGTAATCCCAGCACTTTGGGGGGCCAAGGCAGGTGGATAACCTGAGGTCAGGAGTTCAAGACCAGCCTGGTTTATATGGTGAAACCCCATCTCTACTAAAAATACAAAAATTAGCCGGGTGTACTGGCAGGTGCCTGTAAGTCTCAGCTACTCGGCAGGCTGAAACAGGAGAACTGCTTGCACCCAGGAGACAGAGTTTGCAGTGAGCAAAGATCACACCACTGCTCTCCGGCCTGGGTGACAGAGTGAGACTCTGTCTCAAAAAAATAATAACCATAAATGAATACAAAGCAATAAAAACAATAATGTCTTGTGGGATATAAAAATATTTAAAGAACTAAAATACTCAACAGCAATAACATATATACTAGGAAAGGGGCACAGGCAAACAGAGTTAAAGTGTTCAACGACCTCTTCCATTGCACAGAAAGTCTATTAATTTTTATTAGATCTTAATAATTCAAGAATGCATGTTGTAATCTCTAAGATAACTATTAAAATACAAGTAAAATAATGTATAACCAATAATCTAAAAAGGGGGAGTGGGAAAAGAAGAAGAACTTGATTAAACCAATATAAAGCAAGAAAGGAGAGGAAAAGAAACAAAAAATGGGACAAACGAAATATTTAGACCCAACTAAATTGGTAGCTACATTAAATGTAAATAAACTAAACATTCCAATCAAAACTCAAACACTGGATTTGGAAAAAAAAAAAAAAACCTAACTGTGTACTGCTTATAAGAAATGAACCTGAAAATTATGGACCCAGAAAAATTAAAGTTAAAAAGATAGAAAAAAATGACTATAAAAATGCCACCTAAAAGAAATCTAGTGTAGCTATATTCACATAAGATAAAGTAGACTTTAAGACATTTCATGATAAAAGGTTAAATTCACCAGGAAGACATAAAAATACATAAAAATCTGTATGTGCATACCTAATAGCATAAGGTATTCAAAACATATAAAGCAAAAATGAACGGAGTTTGGAGTCTCTCTAATAGGGAAGATACTGTTTAGAAAGCAGAAAAACATTTATACCCATGGACATTTAATTTCCAGGGACAAAACTGGAAGGGAGATAAAGGGAACCAACTTCTTGGGCCCACCCTGAAAGTAGACAGAAGTCTACTATGCTCAGAGAAAGTATTAATATTTACAATCAATGAATGGTGCTTCTGTGGCTTTCCTCCTAGTCTTTGAAGCAAAAGAGAACATGTTAAAGACCCTATGACAAATCTGACCCAGATATTTTCCCAGCCCTCCTCCCAAATGCAGTCTGAAATCTTCTGGTTCTTTCTTGATAATCTGTGTGAGAAAGTCAGGGATACCAAATTACTTCTCTGTGATTCTGTTCAACATTGTACTAGAGGTTCTAGCCAGGGCAATTAAGAAAGAAAAATAAATAAAAAGAATCCATATTGGAAAGGATCTTTATTCATATAATAGATTACAGATCTTATATATAGGAAACCCTAAGGAATCCATCTAAATATATATCAGAACTAATAAATGAGTTCAGCAAGATTACAGGATACAAGATTAACACATGTATTCTTGTGGGAGCCAATATTTGACGTCCTTAAAAAAAAGAATTTTCAACCCAGAATTTCATATCCAGCCAAACTAAACTTCCTAAGTAAAGGAGAAATAAAATCCTTTATAGACAGGTAACTGCTAAGAGATTTTGTAACCACCAGGCCTGCCTTACCAGAGCTCCTGAAGGAAGCACTAAACATGGAAAGGAACAACCAGTACTAGCCACTGCAAAAAAACATACCAAATTGTAAAGACTATCAACACTATGAAGACCTGCATCAACTGATGGGCAAAATAGCCAGCAAGCATCAAAATGGCAGGCTCAAATTCACACATAACATTAACCTTAAATGTAAATGGGCTAAATGCCCCAATCAAAAGACACAGACTGGCAAATTGGATAAATAGTCAAGAACAATCAGTGTGCTGTATTCAAGAGGCCCATTTCATGTGCAAAGGCACCCATAGGCTCAAAATAAAGGCATGAAGGAAAATTTATCAAACAAATGGAGAGCAAGAAAAAAGCAGGAGTTGCAACCCTAGTCTCTGATAAAACAGATTTTAAACCAACAAAGATCAAAAGAAACAAAGAAGGGCATTACATAATGGTAAAGGGATCAATGCAACAAGAGGAGCTAACTATCCTAAATATATATGCACCCAATACAGGAGCACCCAGATACATAAAAACAAGTTCCTTTTTTTTTTTTTTT
>NW_016107338.1:3265823-3271053 GCF_001604975.1 Cebus imitator
TTTAGTAGAGATGGGGTTTCTTTACCATGTTGACCAGGATGGTCTCGATCTCTTGACCTCGTGATCCACCCGCCTCAGCCTCCCAAAGTGCTGGGATTATAGGCGTGAGCCACCGCGCCCGGCAAAAGCAAGTTCTTAATGACCTACAAAGAGACTTAGACTCCCACACAATAATAGTGGGAGACTTTAACATCCCACTGTCAATACTAGACAAATCAACAAAACAGAACATTAACAAAGATATCCAGCACTTGAACTCAGATCAGGACCAAGCAGACCTAATAGATATCTACAGAACTCTCCACCCAAAATCCACAGAATATACATTCTTTTCAGCACCACATCATACTTACTCTAAAATTGACCACATAATTGGAAGTAAATCACTCCTCAGCAAATGCAAAAGAATGGAAATCACAACAAACAGTCTCTTCAGACCACAGTGCAATGAAATTAGGACTCGGGATTAAGAAACTCACTCAAAACTGTACAACTGCATGTAAACAGAACAACCTGCTCCTGAATGACTACTGGATAAAAAAATGAAATGAAGACAATAATAAAGATCTTCTTCAAAACCAATAAGAACAAAGACACAACATACCAGAATCTCTGGGACACATTTAAAGCAGTGTCTAGAGGGAAATTTACAACACTAAATGCTCACATGAGAAGCAAGGAAAGATCTAAAATCAACACCCTAACATCATGATTAAAATAACTAGCAGAGCAAGATCAAACAAATTCAAAAGCTGGCAGAAGACAAGAAATAACCAAGATCAGAGCAGAACTGAAGGAGATAGACACACACACACACAAACCAACCTTAAAAAATTAATAAATCCAGGAGGTGGTTTTTTGAAAAGATCAACAAAATAGATAGACCATTAGCCAAACTAATAAAAAAAAGAGAGAGAGAAATCAAATAGATGCAATAAAAAATGATAAATGGAATATCACCAATTATCCCACAGAAATACACACTACCATAAGAGATTACTACAAACACCTCTATGCAAATAAACCATTAAATCCAGAAGAAATTGATAAATTCCTGGATACTTACACCCTCCAAAAACTAAACCAGGAAGAAGGTGAATCCCTGAATAAACCAATAACAATGTCTGAAATTGAGGCAGCAATTAATAGCCTACCAACTAAAAAAAGTCCAGGACCAGATGAGTTCACAGCCAGATTCTACCAGAAATACAAAGAGGAGCTGGTACCATTCCTTCCGAAACTATTCCAAACAATACAAAAAGAGGGAATCCTCCCCAACTCATTTTATGAGACCAACATCATCCTGATACCAAAACCTGGCAGAGACGCAACTAAAAAAGAAAATTTCAGGCCAATATCCCTGATGAACATTGATGTCAACATCCTCAATAAAATACTGGTGAACTGAATCCAACAGCACATCAAAAAGCTTATCCATCACAATCAAGTCAGCTTCATCCCTGGGATGCAAGGCTGGTTCAATATACGCAAATCTATAAACACAATCCATCACAAACAGAACCAAAGACAAAAACTACAGGATAATCTCAATAGATGCAGAGAAGTCCTTAGACAAAATTCAACAGCTCTTTATGCTAAAAACTCTCAATAAACTAGGTATCGACAGAACAAATCTCAAAATAATAAGAGCTATTTATGACAAACCCACAGCCAATATCATACTGAATGGGCAAAAACTGGAAGCATTCCCTTTAAAACTGGCACTAGACAAGGGTGCCCTCTCTCACCACTCCTATTCAACATAGTATTGGAAGTTCTGGCCAGGGTGATAAAGCAAGAAAAAGAAATAAAGAGTATTCAATCAGGAAAAGAGGAAGTCAAATTGCCTCTATTTGCAGATGACATGATTATATTTAGAAGACCCCATCATCTCAGCCAAAAATCTCCTCAAGCTGATAAGCAACTTCAGCAAAGTCTCAGAATACAAAATCAATGTGCAAAAATCACAAGCATTCCTATACACCAATAACAGACAAACAAGAGTCAAATCATGAGTGAACTCCCATTCACAATTGCTACAAAGAGAATAAAACATCTAGGAATACAACTAACAAG
Organism: Cebus imitator; assembly: GCF_001604975.1. Lineage (NCBI taxonomy): Eukaryota > Metazoa > Chordata > Mammalia > Primates > Cebidae > Cebus > Cebus imitator. The sequence goes on from NW_016107338.1 coordinate 3,267,900, forward strand.
GGACATGAAGGACCTCTTCATGGAGAACTACAAACCACTGCTCAGTGAAATAAGAGAGGACACAAGCAGATGGAGAAACATTCCATGCTCATGGTTAGGAAGAATTAGTATCATGAAAATGGCCATACTGCCCAAAGTAATTTATAGATTCAATGCTATCCCTGTCAAGCCACCACTGACCTTCTTCACAGAACTGGAAAAAACCACCTTAAACTTCATATGGAACCAAAAAAGAGCCCACATAGCCAAGACACTCCTAAGCATCATGCTGGAAGCATCACGCTGCCTGACGTCAAACTATACTACAAGGCTACAGTAATCAAAACAGCATGGTACTGGTACCAAAATAGAGATATAGACCAATGGAACAGAACAGAGGCCTTGAAAGTCATACCACATATCTATAAGCATCTGATCTTTGACAAACCTGACAAAAACAAGCAATGGGGAAAGGATTCCCTATTTAATAAATGGGTGTTGGGAAAACTGGCTAGCCATATGCAGAAAGTGAAACTGGATCCCTTCCTTATACCTTATATAAAAATTAACTCCATATGGATTAAAGATTTTTTTTTAATAGAAACTGGGTTTCACTATGTTGGTCAGGCTGGTCTCAAAATCCTGATCTTGTGATCTGCCCACCTCAGCCTCCCAGCTCATGTGCTGGGCTTACAGATGTGAGCCACCGTGCCCGGCCCAGCATTAAAGATTTAAACATAAGACCTAACACCATAAAAACTCTAGAAGAAAACCTAGGCAATACCATTCAGGACATAGGCATAGACAAGGACTTCATCACTAAAACACCAAAAGCAATGGTAACAAAAGCCCAAATAAATGGGTTAGGAAGGATTCCCTCTTTTTGGATTGTTTGGAATAGTTTCAGAAGGAATGGTACCAGCTCCTCTTTGTATGTCTGGTAGAATTCGGCTGTGAACCCATCTGTTCCTGAACTTGTTTTAGTTGGTAGGCTATTAATTGCTGCCTCAACTTCAGACCTTGTTATTGGTCTATTCAGGGATTCAACTTCCTGGTTTAGTCTTGGAAGGGTGTAAGTGTTCAGGAATTTACCCATTTCTTCTAGATTTAATGGTTTATTTGCATAGAGGTGTTTGTAGTAATCTCTGACGGTAGTTTGTATTTCTGTGGAATCAGTGGTGATATCCACTTTATCATTTTCTATTGCATCTATTCAATTCTTTTCTCTTTTCTATTGGTCTGCCTAGCAGTCTATCTATTTTGTTGATCTTTTCAAAAACCAGCTCCTGGATTCATTGATTTTTTGAAGTTTTTTATGTCTCTATCTCCTTCAGTTCTGCTCTGATCTTGGTTATTTCTTGTTTTCTTCTAGCTTTTGAATTTGTTTGATCTTGCTCCTCTGGTTCTCTTAATGATGATGATAGGGTGTCGATTTTAGATCTTTCCTCACTTCTCATGTGAGCATTTAGTGCTATAAATTTCCCTCTAGACACTGCTTTAAATGTGTCCCAGAGATTCTGGTACGTTGTGTCTTCATTCTCATTAACCAATGAGAATGAAGTTATTTTATGAGACCAACATCATCCTGATACCAAAACCTGGCAGAGACAAAACTAAAAAAGAAAATTTCAGGCCAATATCCATGATGAACACTGATGCAAAAATCTTCAATAAAATACTGGCAAACCGAATCCAACAGCACATCAAAAAGCTTATCCATTGTGAGAGGATCCAAGATGGCCAAATAGGAACAGCTCTGGATTGCAGTTCCCAGTGAAAATGCAGAGGGTGAGTGATTACCGTATTTCCAAATGAATTTTTACTGCCCACAGACCAGGCAATTCCTGGGCAAAAAGGCACCATGAGTCTCCAGCATGGCTGTTTCCATCGGCACAGTAGGTCTCTGCACAAAAACTCACACAAATCAGGGCACCATTTCAACTGGCAACTGGAATGCCTGGGAGACAGAGTCGCCTGTTCAACTAAAAGAAAAGGGGGCTGAAACAGGGAGCCAGGTGATCTGGCTCAGCTGGGCCCACCCCCACAAAGACCAGCAATCTGAAACGCTCTGGATTGAGTTTCACAGCAAGCACAGCTGGATCTGGGATGGTGCAGCTCTGTGGGGGGGAGGGCATCTGCCATTACCAAGGCAGTCCACCATTACTGAGGCAGTTCACCATTATTGAGGCAGACCACAATTACAAAGGCAGTTCTAACTATACCCCTATAAACAAAACGGCAAGGAAGTTCACACAGCAGCTGGGAAGAGCCCACGGCAGCTCAGCAATACCTCTGCTAGCAGACTGTGACTAGGCTACCTCCTCTGTGGGCAGGGCATCTCTGAAAAAAGGCAGAAGCATGACAGGAACTTATAAGTAAAGCCCCACCTTCCCGGGACAGAGCATCTGGGAAAAAAAGGCAGTTATAAGTCCCACTGCAGCAGACTTAAACATGCCTGCCCAGCAGCTCTGAACAGAACAACAGAGCTCACAGCTCAGCACTTGAGCTCCTTAAGGATCAGACTGTCTCCTCAAGCAGCTCCCCAACCCCCATAACTCCAGAGACACCTCATAAAGGAGAGCTCAGGCTGACATCTGGCGTGTATCCTTCTGGGACAAAGATAACAGAAGAAGAAACTGGCAGCAACCCTTACTGTTCTGCAACCACTGCAGGCGATCCCCAGGCAGGCAGGGTCTGGAGTGAACCTCCAGCAGTTCTACAGCAGAGGTGCCTGCCTGTTAGAAGAAAATATAAGAAACAAAGAAATAACTTCATCAACAAAAAGGACATCCAGAGACCCCATCTGAAAGCCACCAACTACAAAGGCCACAGGTAGATAAATCCACAAAGACAGGAAAAAAAAACAGCGCAAAAAGGATGAAAACACCCAAAACCAGATGGCTTTCCTCCTCCAAGGGATCACAACTCCTCACCAGCAAGGGAACAAGGCTGGATGGAGAATCAGTCTGATGAATTCACAGAAACAGGCTTCAGAAGGTGGGTAATAACAAACTTCTCTGAGCTAAAAGAACATGTTCTAACACAATGCAAAGAAACTAAGAACCTTGAAAAGAGGATTGATGAAATGTTAATGAGAATAAACAGCTTAGAGAGGAATAAAAATGAATTGATGGAGCTGAAAAACACAACACAAGAACTTCGCAAAGCATACACA
>NW_016107338.1:3271133-3311266 GCF_001604975.1 Cebus imitator
CAACTCAATGAAATAAAATGAGAAGGCAAGATTAGAGAAAAAAGAATAAAAAGAAATGAACAAAGCCTCCAAGAAATATGGGATTATGTGAAAAGACCTAATCTACGTTTGATAGGTGTACCTGAATGTGATGGAGAGAATGAATCCAAGCAAGCTGGAAAACACTATTCAGGATATTATCCACGAGAACTTCTCCAACCTAGTAAGGCAGGTTAATATTCACGTCCAGGAAATACAGAGAACACCCCACAAAGATATTCCTCAAGAAGAGCAACCCCAAGGCACATAATCATCAGATTCACCAGGGTTGAAATGAAGGAAAAAATGCTAAGCACAGCCAGAGAGAAAGGTCAGGTTACCCACAAAGGGAAGCCCATCAGACTCACAGCACATCTCTCAGCAGAAACCCAACAAGCCAGAAAAGAGTGGGAGCCAGTATTCAACATCCTTAAAGTAAAGAACTTTCAACCTAGAATTTCATATCCAGCCAAACTAAACTTCATAAGTGAAGGAGAAATAAAATCCTTTACGAACAAGCAATTGCTCAGAGATTTCATCACCACCAGGCCTGCTTTACAAGAGCTCCTGAAAGAAGCACTAAACATAGAAAGGAACAACAAGTACCAGCCACTCCAAAAAAGTACCAAATGGTAAAGAGCATCAACATAATGAAGAAACTGCATCAACTAATGGCCAAAAAAACCAGCTAGCATCAAAATGGCAGGATCAAATTCACACATAACAGCATTAACCTTAATGGGCTAAATGCCCCAATCAAAAGACACAGACAGGCAAACTGGATAAAAAGTCAAAATCTATCGGTGTGCTGTATCCAGGAAACCCATCTCACATGCAAGGATACACATAGGCTCATAATAAAAAGATTGAGGAAGATTTACCCAGCAAATGGACAGCAAAAAAAAAGTAGGAGTTCCAATGCTAGTCTCTGATAAAATAGACTTTAAACCAATAAAGATCAAAAGAGACAAAGAAGGGCATTACATAATGTTAAAAGGATCAATGCAACAAGAAGAGCTAACCATTCTAAATATATATGCAACAATACAGGAGCACCCAGATATATAAAGCAAGTTCTTAATGACCTACAAAGAGACTCAGACTCCCACACAATAATAGTGGGAGACTTTAACACTCCACTGTCAATATTAGACAGATCAACGAGACAAAAAATTAACAAGGATATCCAGGACTTGAACTGAGACCTGGACCAAGCAAACCTAATAGACATTTACAGAACTCTCCACCCCAAATCCACAGAACATACATTCTTCTCAGCACCACATCACACCTACTCTAAAACTGACCAAATAATTGGAAGTAAATCACTACTCAGCAAATGCAAAAGAACGGAAATCATAACAAACAGTCTCTCAGACCACAGTGCAATCAAACTAGAACTCAGAATTCAGAAACTAACTCAGAACCACACAACTACATGGAAGCTGAACAACTGGCTCTTGAAAGTTGACTGGATAAACAATGAAATGAAGGCAGAAATAAGGATGTTCTTCGAAACCAGCGACAACGAAGATACGACGTACCAGAATCTCTGGGACACATTTAAAGCAGTGTCTAGAGAAAAATTTATAGCAATAAATGCCCACATGAGAAGCAAGGAAAAATATAAAATTGACCTCCTATCATCAAAATTGAAAGAGCTAGAGGAGCAAGATCAAAAAAAACTCAAAAGCTAGCTGAAGACAAGAAATAACTAAGATCAGAGCAGAACTGAAGGAGATAGACACACAAAAAAATCGTCAAAAAATCAATAGATCCAGGAGCTAGTTTCTTGAAAAGATCAACAAAATAGACCACTAGCCAGATTAGTAAAAAAGAAAAAAGAGAAGAATCAAATGGATGCAATAAAAAACGAGGAAGGGGTATTACCACAGATTCCACAGAAATACAAACCACCATCAGAGATTACTACAAACAACTCTATGCACATAAGCCAGTAAGGCTGGAAGAAATAGATAAATTCCTGGACTCTTACACCCTCCCAAGCCTAAACCAGGAAGAAGTCGAAACCCTGAATAGACCAATAACAAGGGCTGAAGTTGAGGCAGCAATTAATAGCCTACCAACCAAAAAAAGCTCAGGTCCAGATGGGTTCACAGCCGAATTCTAGCAGACGTACAAAGAGGAGCTGGTACCACTCCTTCTGAAACTATTCCAAACAATCCAAAAAGAGGGAATCCTTCCCAAATCATTTTATGAGACCAACATCATCCTGATACCAAAACCCGGCAGAGACTCAACAAGAAAAGAAAACTTCAGGCCAATATCCATGATGAACATAGCTGCAAAAATCCTCAATAAAATATTGCCAAAGCTATTGCAACAGCACATCAAAAAGCTTATCCATCATGATCAAGTAGGCTTCATCCCAGGGATGCAAGGCTGGTTCAACATACACAAGTCTATAAACGTAATTCACCACATAAACAGAACCAAAGACAAAAACCACATGATTATCTCAATAGATGAAGAGAGGGCCTTCAACAAAATTCAACAGCTCTTTATGCTAAAAACTCTCAATAAACTAGGTATCAATGGAATGTATCTCAAAATAATATAAGATATTTTCGACAACCCCACAGCCAGTATCATACTGAATGAGCAAAAACTGGAAGTATTCCCTTTGAAATCTGGCACTAGACAAGGATGCCCTCTCTCACCACTCCTATTCAATATAGCATTGGAAGTTCTAGCCAGAGAAATGAGGCAAGAAAAAGAAATAAATGGTATTCACTTAGGAAAGGAGGAAGTCAAACTGTCTCTATTTGCAGACGACATGACTATATATTTAGAAGACACCATCGTCTCAGCCCAAAACCTCCTGAAACTGATAAGCAACTTCAGCAAAATCTCAGAATACAAAATCAGTGTGCAAAAATCACAAGCATTCCTATACACCAATAACAGACTTAAAGAGAGCCAAATCAAGAACAAACTGCCATTCACAATTGCCACAAAGAGAAGAAAATACCTAGGAATATAACTAACAAGGAATGTAAAGAACCTCTTCAAGGAGAACTACAAGCCACTGCTCAAGGAAATAAGACAGGGCATGAACAGGTGGAGAAACATTCCATGTTCATGGTTAGGAAGAATCAATATCGTGAAAATGGCCATACTGCCCAAAGTAATTTATAGATTCAATGCTATCCCCATCAAGCTACCACTGACCTTCTTCACAGAACTGGAAAAAACCACCTTAAACTTCATATGAAACCAAAAGAGAGCCCACATAGCCAAGTCAATTCTAAGCAAAAAGAACAAAGCTGGAGGCATCATGCTACCTGACTTCAAACTATACTGCAAGGCTACAGCAAGGTACTGGTATCAAAACAGCAAGGTACTGGTACCAAAACAGAGATACAGACCAATGGAACAGAACAGAGGCCTCAGAGGCAACGTCACACATCTATACCCATCTGATCTTTGGCAAACCTGACAAAAACCAGCAATGGGGAAAGGATTCCCTGTTTAATAAATGATGTTGGGAAAACTGGCTAACCATGTACGGTAAGCTGAAACTGAACTCCTCCCTGACATCTTACACTAAAATTAAATCCAGATGGATTAAAGACTTAAACCTAAGACCTAACACCATAAAAAACCTAGAAGAAAACCTAGGCAAAACCATTCAGGACATAGGCATAGGCAAGGACTTCATGACCAAAACACCAAAAGCACTGATGACAAAAGCCAAAATAGACAAATGGGGCCTAATCAAACTCCACAGATTCTGCACAACAAAAGAAACAGACATTAAAGTGAATCGGCAACCAACAGAATGGGAACAAAATTTTGCAATCTACCCATCTGACAAAGGGCTAATATCCAGAATCTATAAAGCACTAAAAAGAAAAAAACAAGCCCATTCAAAAGTGGGCAAAGGATATGAACACTTTACAAAAGAAGATATATATGAGGCCAATAAACATATGAAAAATGCTCATCATCACTGGTCATTAGAGAAATGCAAATCAAAACTACATTGAGATACCATCTCATACCAGTTAGAATGGCAATCATTAAAAAATCTGGAGACAACAGGTGCTGGAGAGGATATGGACAAATAGGAACACTTTTACATTGTTTGTGGGGTGTAAATTAGTTCAACCATTGTGGAAGACAGTGTGGTGATTCCTCAAGGACCTAAAAATAGAAATTCCATTTGACCCAGCAATCCCATTACTGGGTATATATTCAAAGGATTATAAATTATTCTGTTATAAAGACATATGCACATGTATGTTCATTGCAGCACTGTTTACAATAGCAAAGTCCTGGAATCAACCCAAATGCCCATCGATGATAGACTGGACAGGGAAAATGTGGCACATACACACCATGGAATACCATGCAGCCATAAAAAATGATGAGTTTGTGCCTCTTGTGGGGACATAGATGAACCTGGAAACCATCATTCTCAGCAAACTGACACAAGAACAGAAAATCAAACACTGCATGTTCTCACTCACAGGCAGGTGTTGAACAATGGGAACACATGGACACAGGGAGGGGAGCATCACACATTGAGGTCTGTCAGGGGGACTAGGGGAGGGACAGTGCAGGGTCGGGAGTTGGGGAGGGATAACATGGGGAGAAATGCCAGATATAGGTGATGGGGATGGATGCAGGAAACCACATTGCCATGTATGTACCTATGCAACAATCCTGCATGTTCTTCACATGTACCCCGGAACCTAAAGTGCACGTGTGTGCGTGTGTGTGTGTGTAGCTTATCCATCGTGATCATGTAGGCTTCATCCCAGGATGCAAGGCTAGTTCAACATATGCAAATGTATAAATGTAATCCATCAGATAAACAGAAACAAAAGCAAAAACCACATGATTATCTCAAAAGATGCAGAGAAGGCCTTAGACAAAATTCAACAGCCCTTTATGCTAAAAACTCTCAATAAAGTAGCCATCAATGGAACATACCTCAAAATAATAAGAGCTATTTATGACAAACCCACAGCCAATGTCATACTAAATGGGCAAAAACTGGAAGCATTCCCTTTGAAAACTGGCACTAGACAAGGGTTCCCTCTCTCACCATTCCTATTCAACATAGTATTGGAAGTTCTGGCCAGAGCAATCAGGCAAGAGAAAGAAATAAAGGGTATTCAACTAGGAAAAGAGAAAGTCAAATTGTCTCTATTTGCAGATGACATGATTGTATATTTAGAAGACCCCATTGTCTCAGCCCAAAATCTCCTTAAGCTGGTGAGCAATTTCAGCAAAGTCTCAAGATATAAAATCAATGTGCAAAAATCACGAGCATTCCTATACACCAATAACAGACTTAAAGAGAGCCAAATCATGAGCGAACTCCCATTTGCAATTGCTACAAAGAGAATAAAATACCTAGGAATACAACTAACAAGGGACATGAAGGACCTCTTCAAGGAGAACTATAAACCACTGCTCAGTGAAATAAGAGAGGACACAAACAGATGGAGAAACATTCCATGCTCATGGTTAGGAAGAATTAGTATCATGAAAATGGCCATACTGCCCAAAGTAATTTATAGATTCAATGCTATCCCTGTCAAGCCACCACTGACCTTCACAGAACTGGAAAAAACCACCTTAAACTTCATATGGAACCAAAAAAGAGCCCACATAGCCAAGACAATCCTAAGCAAAAAGAACAAACCTGGAAGCATCACGCTACCTGCTTCAAACTATACTACAAGGCTACAGTAATCAAAAAAGCATGGTACTGGTACCAAAATAGAGATATAGACCAATGGAACAGAACAGAGGCCTTAGAATTTAACGCCACACATCTACAAGCATCTGGTCTTTGACAAACCTGACTAAAACAAGCAATGGGGAAAGGATTCCCTATTTAATCGTGTTGGAAAAACTGGCTAGCCACGTGCAGAAAGCTGAAACTGGATCTCTTCCTTACACCTTATACAAAAATTAACTCCAGAGGGATTAAAGATTTAAACATAATACCTAACACTATAAAAACTCTAGAAGAAAACCTAGGCAATACCATTCAGTACATAGGCATAGGCAAGGACTTCATGACTGAAACACCAAAAGGAATGGCAACAAACGCCAAAATAGAAAAATGGAATCTAATTAAACTTAATGGCTTCTGCACAGCAAAAGAAACTACCGTTAGGGTGAACTGGTACCCAACAGAATGGGCAAAAAATTTTGCAATCTACCCATTTGACAAAGGGCTAATATCCAGAATCTACAAAGAACTAAAATAAATTTACAAGAAAAAAACAAACAACCCCATCAAAAAATGGGTAAAGGATATGAATAGACGCTTTTCAAAAGAAGACATTTATGCAGCCAACAAAGATGAAAAAAAGCTCATCATCACTTGTCATTAGAGAAATGCAAATCAAAACCACATTGAGACACCATCTCACGCCAGTTAGAATGGCAATCACTAAAAAATCTTGAGACCACAGATGCTGGAGAGAATGTGGAGAAATAGGAACATTTTTACACTGTTGGTGGGAGTGTAAATTAGTTCAACCATTGTGGAAGACAGTGTGGTAATTCCTCAAGGATCTAGAAATAGAAATACCATTTGATCCAGCAATCCCATTACTGGGTATATACCCAAAGGATTATAAATCATTCTAGTGTAACAGCATATGCACATATATGTTCATTGTGGCACTGTTAACAGTAGCAAAGACTTGGAACCAACCCAAATGCCTATCAATGATAGATTGGATAAAGAAAATGTGGCACATATTCACCATGGAATGCTATGCAGCCATAAAAAAGGATGAGTTCATGTCCTTTGCAGGGACATGGATGAAGCAGGAAACCATCATTCTCAGCAAACTGACACAAGGACAGAAAACCAAACACCGCATGTTCTCATTCATAAGTGGGTGGTGAACAATGAGAATACATAGACACAAGGTGGGGAACACACACACTGGGGCCTGTTGTGGGATGGGGGGACTAGGGGAGGGATAGCAGGGGATGGGGGGATTGGGGAGGGATAACATTAGGAGAAATGCCTAATGTAGGTGATGGGGGGATGGGTGCAGCAAACCACCATGGCATGTGTATACCTATGTAACAATCCTGCACTATCTGCACATGTACCCCAGAACTTAAAGTATAATTTTAAAAAATAGACAAACGGGATCTAATTAAACTTAAAAACTTCTGCACAGCAAAAGAAACTACCATTAGAGTGAACCAGCAACCAACAGAATGGAAAAAATTTTTGCAATCTACCCATCTGACAAAGGGCTAATATCCACAATCTACGAAGAACTTAACCAAATTTACAAGAAAAAAACAAACAACCCATCAAAATGTGGGTGAAGCCTATGAACAGACACTTTTCAAAAGAAGAAATTTTTGCAGCCAACAAACGTGAAAAAAAAAAAGCTCATCATCACAGTCATTAGAGAAATGCAAATCAAAACCACACTGAGATGTCATCTCATGCCAGTTAGAATGGGGTCACTAAAAAATCAGGAGACAATAGATGCTGGGGAGGATGTGGAGAAATAGGAACACTTTTACACTGTTGGTGGGAGTGTAAATTAGTTCAACCATTGTGCAAGACAGTGTGGCGATTCCTCAAGGACCTAGAAATAGAAATACCATTTGACCCAGCAATCCCATTACTGGGTATATACCCAAAGGATTAAAAATCATTCTATTATAAAGGCGCATGCACACATTTGTTTATTGCAGCTCTCTTTACAATAGCAAAGACTTGGAACCAACTCAAATGCCCATCAGTGATAGATTGGATAAAGAAAATGTGGCATATATGCACCATGGAATACTATACAGCCATAAAAAGGATGTTCCTGTCCTTTGCAGGGACATGGATGAAGCTGGAAACCATCATTCTCAGGAAACTGACACAAGAACAGAAAACCAAACACCATATGTTCTCACTGATAAGTGGGTGTTGAACAATGAGGACACAAGGAGTGGACTATCACACACCGGAGCCTGTTGGGGGTTGGGGGGCTGGGGAGGGATAGCAGGGGGTGGGGAAACTGGGAAAGGATAACATTAGGAGAAATACCTAATGTAGATGACAGGGGGATGGATGCAGCAAACCACCATGGCATGTGTATACCTATGTAACAAACCTGCATGTTCTGCACATGTACCCCAGAACTTAAAGTATTTTTAAAAATCAAAAAAGCAGCATTTCAAAGGAAAAAAAATCTTATTTCTATACACTTGCAATGAACAATCCAAATATAAAATTAAGGAAACACCATACAACAGTAGCAAATAAAATACTTAGAAATAAACTTCACAAAAGAAGTACAAAATTTATCCTCAGAAAACTACAAAAAAAAACTTGAAAATAACTAAAGAACGGCTGAGGGCAGTGGCTCACACCTGTAATCCCAGCGCTTTGGGAGGCTGAGGTGGGCAGATCACAAGGTCAGGAGTTTGAGACCAGCCTGGCCAATATGGTGAAACCCCATCTGTACTAAAAATACAAAAATTAGCCAGGCATGGTGGTGGGTGCCTGTAGTCCTAGCTACTCGGGAGGCTGAGGGAGGAGAATCACTTGAATCCAGGAGGCGGAGGTTGCAGTGAGCCAAGACCGTGCCATTGCACTCCAGCCTGGGTGACAAGTACAAGATTCTATCTTAAAAAAAAAAACACTAAAGAAGATCTAGATGAATGAAAAAAACATTCCATGTTCATGGATTGGAAGACTTAACACTGTTAATAGAAGGATTATTTATAATGGTTAAGATGGCAATACTCTGCAAATTGATCTACAAATTCAGAGCAATCCCTGTCTGAATCTCAGCTGACTTCTTTGTGGAAACTAACAAGCCGATTCTAAAATTCATATGGGGCCAAGCACAGCGGCTCAGGCCTATAATTCCAGCACTTTGGGAGGCCGAGTCAGGTGGATCACCTGAGGTCAGGAGTTCGAGATCAGCCTGACCAACGTGGAGAAACCCCATCTCTATTAAAATACAAAATTAGCCGGGTGTGGTGGTGCACGCCTGTAATCCCAGCTACTCAGAAGGCTGAGAATGGAGAATCACTTGAACCCAGGAGGTAGAGGTTGCAGTGAGCCAAGATCACCCCATTGCACTCCAGCCTGTGCAACGAGAGCAAAACTCTGTCTCAAAAAATAAAAATAAAAATAAATCCTGGAATTGCCAGGAATCCAGAATAGCCAAATCTTGACAAAAGAAAAAAGTAGGAGGACCTACAGTTCTTGATTTCAAAACTACTATAAAACAATGAGAATCAAGGCAGTGTGAAATTGGCACAAGAATAGACAAATCTGAGTTAAAAAATGGATCAATGGAATAGAATTGAATGTCCAGAAATAAAACCATACCTCTGTGGCTAATTGATCTTTGACAAAGGTACCAAGACAAGCCAATGGAGAAGGAATATTATTTCCCAACAAATGATGCTGAGACAACTAGATAATAACATGTAAAAGATGAAGTTGGACTCCTATCTCAAAGCATTTATAACTCAAAATCGATAATATACCTAAATATAAGAGGTAAAAGTATAAAAATCTTAGAAGAAAACATAGGCATAAAATTTTGTGACACTGGATTAAGCAAAGGTTCTTAAATACAACACCAAAGAAAAAATAGATAAGTTGAATTTCATTGAAATTAAAGTCTTTTGTGCTCCAAGGAATACCATCGAGAAAATGAAGACAATCTACACAATGGGAGAAAATATTTTCAAATCTAAATAATTTATGACAATAAAAAGGCAACCCAATTTAAAAATGGACAAAGGATTTGAATAAACATCTGTCCAAAGATATACGAATGGTCAACAAGCTTATGAAAAGATGTTCAACATCATTAGTTAACAGAGAAAAGCAAATCAAAACCACAATGAGATACCACCTTACACCCACTAGAATGGCTAGAATCAAGTCAGATAACATCAAGTGTTGACAAGGATGTGGAAGAATTAGAATCCTCATACATTGTTAGTGGGAATGTCAAATGATGTTGCCACTTTGGAAATAGTTTAGTGGTTCCTTGAATGATTAAACATAGAGTTACTATATGACTCAGAAATTCTACTCCTGGGTATATATACACACACAAAAAATGAAAACATATGTCCACACAAAAACCTGCACATAAATGTTCACAGGAGTATTTATAATAGCTAAAAAATAGAAACAATCCACACGTCTATCCGTTGATGAATGGATTTTTTTAAATGTGGCCCAGACTGTGTAATATTGTTCGGCCAAAAAAATGAAATACTGTTACGTGCTATAATATGGATGAATCTAGAAAACATTATACTGTATGAAAGAAGCCAATCATAATAAACCACATATTATATGATTCTATTTACATGAATTATCCAAAATAGGCAAATCTATAGATCATTTGTTGCTACGAGCTGGGGGAGAGGGAGAGAGGGCATCTGCTAATGAGCAGAGTTTCTTTTGGGGATGTTGAACATGTTCTAAAATTTAGTAGTAGTGATGGTTATGCAACATTGCCAGTTAACTAAAAACTGCTGAACTGTATACTGAAAGAATTGTATACTTAAAGAATGAATTTTTTGGTATGTAAAATGTATCTTGATAAAACTATTTCTAACACAAAAAAGACAGCTATAGACCCCACTATGGAAAAAAAGGAAAAAAATCAGTTAAATGAAAAGGAAACTCTCACTGAGCTGAAGAAATGGACAGAAATTTTCATTGTTTTTGTCTCAATACGAGTATGTATTTGCCGGACATCTAGTTGTTCAGTATGATGAAGATAGGACTCAAAATATACAGGACAAAGTAGGAAACCATTAGGTGATTTATAATTTTTTTATCACTGATGAGAGCATCGATATAAATAATATCATACAGCTACTATACTTATTCATGGAACCCAATATGTGCTGTTGGTTTTGGTTTTTTGGTTTTTTTAACATGAGCAAAGAACTTTTGGACATGTGCCCATGTCAGACATAACATTAGGGAATAAATTATTTTGCATAGAGAACATTCTTGAGAAGTTAAATGTAGACAGGTCAAAATTAGTCAATATAAATATAAACAGTGCTGCTGTGATGTTGGTGCTAACATGGGATCTCTTATGAAACTTTTCCATGGTGGCAACACTCAGCAAGGAAACAGGATTTAAATCCATTGTGTCATTCACCAAGAATCTCTTTGTCGGTAAAACATTAAAAAGAGAATGCATGATGACTGTAGTAATTAACTCTGTACACAAGATTCCCATTCTGGCTTGACCCAGACAGTTCAATGCACAATGAATTGTCTGCACAGTATGGCGGTCTGCTGCACTGCACAGAGGTTATTTGGCTAACTGGTGTCCTCACACAAAAGCAATTTTTTCAACTATGGGTAGGAAAATGGCATCATTCATGCCATCTGAGGAAATGTCCCCACCTCAGCTCCTCAAATAAAATTGGATCAATTCTTGGTACTTTGCTTTGTCAAGACACCACCTCCAAAATGCCTTTGAAGGGCAATTCATAAGTAGTTCCTCAAACATATGATTTCATTTGTTCATTCCAGAGAAGTTGTGTCTTTGGGAAACTTACTTGGCAAGAAGTAACATAGTTGACTTTCCTGCACAAAAATTAGTTTTCTAGTCATCAAAGTGATGATCTCAAGTTTATTCTTAAATTGAGAAGGTAAAGATTGAATTCCATTAATGGGCCCCTGTTATTAAAGTTATGAAAATGAATTAACGTTGCTCAGTTGTTTTTCTCAACCAATATATCAATAAAATGGATGAAGAACTACAAAAAGCTTTTGAAATCCAGTACTGAAACTAAATAAGACGACATGGGTGTACCAGAATCCTATAAATGTTCCTTTGATGGTGACCCTAATTATATATATTTTTAAAAACACTATGTAAACACTATATCTGTTTAGAAATGCCACACTTTTAATTAGACTTTTTTTATTTGAAAGCATTACCTCCAAGTAAAGGATTCAAGGCTGAATTCCACCTTTGCATCACTAAAAATGAAAATAAGACCTGTCTGAATTCTCAGTACGAAGGGAAATAATATTGGAATCCATGTTCTACAAAGAATAAGAAACTATGAGAAAGCAAAAACATATTATTGTACAATTTTTCTTTTACTCGACTCCATATTGAAAATATAATCAAAAATATCATGCGTATTTATATCATACTGGATGCGTCTCTTCATAGTCTAATAAAAATAAAGTTTTACAATACTTAGGACAGCTTATCTTTCCTACCAGGCTTGTTTCACTCAGTTACTTCCCTCATCCCTGCAGGCATTTCCCCCCTTTTTTCTATGCTGGTGGAGACATATACAAACATCTACACATAGAAAGACTTTTCCACAAATAAGGGATTATAAGTAAAAAAAAAAAAAAAAAATCTACTCAATTTTTTTTTCTCCACATAATACACCATGAACATCCCTCCAGGTCAACAGACAACAGTCTAAATCATTCTTTTTAATAGCTACATAATGTTTTATTGTATGAATATATGACATTTTGTTTCACCCTATGGCTATTGATAAACATTCCGTTTTAGTTCCTTGCTTCCAAAATCAATGTTATACATAAATGTTTACCTACTGGTACTTTCATTTCTTAGGATGGAGTCACGTGTAGGAATGGCTGGGTTAAGGGTATATATGTATCTGAGTATAATAAAAACATTTAAAAATTTTTTAAATAATGATTTGTTCTCCCACAGCAAGGGCTTAGAGGGCAGTAGTAGTGGGTGTTAGTTCAGAAGCCCAGGCTTATACATTTTTCTGCTCTGTTATCCTTCGCATGTTGTTCTCATGCTTGTTTCCTCTTGGTTTCATGGCTGCCACAGCTCCAGGCATCAATCATGTTCAAATTCAAAGTAAAGTTGAAAAGTAGTGACAGCCTCATCTGTACCTTACATCAGCAAAGCAAAGACCTTCCCAGAGATCCTGCAGCGCCAGTCTTTCCCAGCGCCAGTCTTTCCCTTACATTTCTTCGGTTTTTTTTGTTTGTTTTTTTTTTTGCACAGGATCTCTGTCATCCAGACTAGAGTACAGTGATGATCTTGGCTGACTGCAACCTTGACTGCCCAGGCTCAAGCAATCCTCCCATTTCAGCCTCCCCAGGAGCTGGGACTACAGGCACACACCACCACACCTGGCTAATTTTGTATTTCTTGTAGAGACAGGGTTTCACCATGTTGCCCAGGATGGTCTTGAACTCCTGAACTCAAGCAATCCCACCCGCCTCAGCCAGATTACACAAGTGAGCCACCATGCCTGACCCCTTACATTTCATTGGCCAGAACTGGATTACATAACCATTGATAGTTGCAAGGGGCATGGGAAATTAAGTAATTGGAAATTGTCA
Organism: Cebus imitator; assembly: GCF_001604975.1. Classification (NCBI taxonomy): domain Eukaryota; kingdom Metazoa; phylum Chordata; class Mammalia; order Primates; family Cebidae; genus Cebus; species Cebus imitator. The sequence goes on from NW_016107338.1 coordinate 3,284,518, forward strand.
TGACGATTTAAATTAATTGTGGTAATTCACATTTCTACCACAGGGATAGTGGCCATTTTTTGAATCCTCGTCTACCCTAGATATAATAAGCCTTTTTTATTTTTACTGGTCTGATATGTTAAAAGTATATCAATATTGTTTTAATTTGTATTTTCCTGACAATTAATGAGGTTGAGAATCTTGTAATATAGTAATTGGCAATTTGGATTTCCTCTTATCTGAATTGCTGCTATTCATATTCTTTTTTAATTGACTTAATTTTCTTTTCCTCATAACTTGTAAAATCTTTTTGTGTGATATTGTCTTGTCATTTGTATTACAAATACTTTCCCAATCTTGCTGTCATATAAATATCTAATTTTTTTTAATTTTGTGGGTATATAGGTGTATATATTTATGGCATACTTGGGATGTTTTGATACGGGCATGCAATGCATAATAATCACATCATGGAAACCGGGGTAACCATTCCCTCAAGTATTTATCCTTTGTGTTACAAACAATCCGATTATACTTTGTTATTTTTAAATGTACAATTAAATTATTATTGACTACTGCCACCTTGTTGTGCTACTAAATACTAGGTTTTATTCATTCTTCCTAACTCTAATCTTGTTGTCTTTTGACTTCATTTATGGAAGTTTCGTTACATATGTAGTCAATTTTGTCCGTTTTTTAAATTGGTTCTGGGTTTCTTGTCTTAAAGTATTCCACTTCTCCCCTAATGAATTAAAAATTATTCCAGAGCTCAGAAAGCTACTCATTTCAAATTTGAGGCAAATATGACTAGGTGTTCAAACGTTAGCAGGTGGCGGAACTATACAGCTCAATCTCATTTATAAATGGAGATTTTTTAAATCCTAAATAAAATTCTAGGTTTTTAATCTGAAATGTATTATAGGAAAAGGCATTATAACCAGCAAGCCTTACCCCAGAACTACAAGGATGAGGGGCAGATAAAAAACAAAGCACAGATATAACAAGTCATGGTCACGTGCATAGGCTTGTGATTAAGTCCTCACTCTACCACCATGGACCTTAGAAAGGTTACTTAGCTTCTATGGGCCCCAATTTCCTCATGGTAAAATGGGGGTATTAATCATATCTAATGCAAAGTGGTTTTGTGAGGCTTACATGAGTTAATGCTCTCATCCCAAAGACTAGCACATAGCAAATGCTCAATAAATGGCTATTGTATTAACTATTACTAACTATACAAACAACCTGCATTATTCGTCTGTTTGCTTTGTTGGTTTCAGCTTCATTGATCCCTGGGAATTCTGTTACATATACACAAAGCAAGATCTCACTCAACACAGGTGTGTTGTGAATGATCTTTGAAGCCGGTTCCCACTACAATGCCAAATGTCTGTTAAGGGAATACAGTAGAGACGAGGGGAGCCAAGTGTTCGCAGGGGAGCTAGGCCAGCCAGGTTTCATCACAGGTTTCACCAGCAGCTGCCTGAGAAACGCATTCATATCTGTGCCCAGCGACTCGGCAGTCATTGATTGCACAAGGCACAGGAACACACCCTCAGGGAGGCACACCTAGTCACAAAGCAGGTATAGTGTGTCTGCCAGGGTCCCCCACCCCCAAGCCAGAGGGCAGTGAGAGGTGACAGACACAAAGATGGGGCTCAGAAGGCAGTGTGACAACCTTACTCCTGAGGGTCTCTAGCAGGCCCATCTCACACCTCTTCCTGCCGGCCCCTGGGGCACCTGCCCTAGAGCAGGCAGCTACGGGGCTTCAGGAGTGCTGGCTGATGAGCCACTGGAAATTGCTGCTCAGCTAGGGTTTGAGCCAGTCTTAGAGACTGGACTTGCATTTGCCTGCATCCTTCTTCCATGCCTATCCAGGCCACCTGAAAGTGAAATTAGCAGCAGGAGAGTGAAGAAGTTCCCTACTCACTTCCAGACCCCCTAAGACTCCCCAGAGCTTTAGTGGCTTACACCTAGGAAGGGCTCAACGCATTTAATTACACTTCCCTAAGAGGATTCAGATGCAGGGCATGACTGGACAGATGGGTTAAGTTCCACTTAAAGATCTGCATTATTGCTTTGGCCTTGTTCTCCCTAGGTTTCTCTCTCTGCTGAGTTTATTTTTTCCTATCGCCCCACCCCCAGAATGGAATGCAGACATTTTACCTCGCGTGACATTTCCGCTTAACATACATGTAGCAAACAGAGCAGCCAGCCAAGATTCAAGAAAGAGTTGTATTCCAACAAAACTAGAATGTTTAAGTTAGTTTAGACATGGAGAGCCTTTTAATGACGAGAAGAAAATGTTCACAATCTAACATCAGGAGAGGGAAAAAAGACTACATGGAAAAGATTTAAAATGAGTGCTTTTTCTGTATAGCAGGATTTGGAATGACTTTCATTTTCTTCTTTGTGTTTTTCCTGCATTTTCTTTTTTCTTCTTTTTTTTTTGGTGGGGGGGGAAGAATCTTACTCTGTCACCCAGGCTGGAGTGCAGAGGTGCCATCTCAGCTCACTGCAACCTCTGCTCCTTGAGTTCAAGCAATTCTCCTGCCTCGACCTCCCGAGTAGCTGGGATTGCAGGCGCATGCCACCACACCGGGCTAATTTTTATATTTTTCAGTAGAGACAAGAGTTTCCCCATGTTGGCCAGGCTGGTCTCGAGCTCCTGACCTCAAGTGATCCACCCACCTCAGCCTTCCAAAGTGCTGGGATTACAGGCGGGAGCCACCTCGCCCAGCCCTTTTCTGCATTTTTCATAAAGTGTGCTCATTAATCCCATTATCATGTTTGTCACCCAGACCAGAATTCCACACCTGTCCATCAAAAGCCAGCTCCCATCTCTGCCTCCTTGCATTTTCATCCACCTACTCTGCACCTCTAAACTGAAATGCCTCTGTCCCTGGATTCTGCTTCCAGATGTGTATCGTAATCACCAGCACATGCTCAGCAAGCAAAGGGATGCATCAAAAAATTATTTTTAATCAGATTTCAATCTTTTCATGAAAAATCAGAAGACCTATCACAGTGCTCCAAGAATCCCATATGGCAACTAACAGTCTACACAGCCATGCCCTTTAGAGGGGTCACTCTTTTTCTGCCTCCCAGCAGCCTTTCCCTTCAAGATCTTGTTGCCTAAGCTAATCACTGCAAGGAGAAAAACCTTGATTTGTTTGAATCAATCAGGATTGACCTCCTCCGGTTGGAGTTGGAAGCTACTTCCCTGAGCATATGAGGGGGTGAACAAATAGCATCACCGACGAAGAAAGTGGGGAATGGCAGCTGGATAGCTGACTCGCAGCATTTTCCATATTATTTATGTACACTTTCAAGGACCACTTCAAGTTCGTCTTTCTTGGGAACCCCACCCTGGACACCTCCAATTCCTTTCAACCAAGAGGGCTGACTTTCTGGGTATCTTCTTTGTAATTAATAAGCCACAGTCTTGTGGCATGTCTCGAGTTTGGCACAAAGATAAAGTCAGTTCTCACGAAATGGCAGATGGATGGATGAAAGAACACATAGGTGATAAAACAGACTGGAAGAGGACGTGACTGGAGAAGGTCAGCAGGCCAATGGATTCATTCAAGAAAATGAGAAAGGATAGCTTAAGGCAGGGCTAATGAAGATGAAACATAGTATTTCAGAGACAGTTGGTAAGATCTATCTAGCCACTACTAGGATGTGGGGGTGGGGAGGGGCAGGGAGGAGTTGAAAATGCCATGGTTTTCTGGCCCCAATATTTAATTAAATGAAATCAATTTGATTTGACCATTTACTGTATTTTAAAATTCTCTTTCCTAAAAAAGGAACACAAAGGCATTTGGAAGATTGTGCTCCATGATTTAAAGTGTAGGAGTTTGCACCAAAATTATCACCAATTCAGTTGAAATGTCTGTATGAGTGGAAATGTAGATCATAACTGGAACTTGCTTTGAATAAAACCCACTTATAGAATTCAAGTTGTTCCATGTTTTTGGCAGAAAGAACATACATCAGCCATCCTTCTCAACAGACTCAATGCTATGGTTTGAATGTGTCCCCCAAAATTCATTTGTTGGAAACTTAATTCCCAATGAATCAAAGTTGGAAGGTGAGCCTAACAAGAGGTGATTAGGTCACGAGGGCTCTGCCTTATGAATAAATTAATGCTATTATTGCAGGAGCGGCTTCGTTAACTCAGGAGTAGGCTCCTTATGAAAGGGCGAGTTCAGTCCCTGCCTCTCTCTCGCCTTATTTTTGCTCTTCCACTCGTCTGTCATGTGAGGAACAACGTTCCTCTCCTCTGAAACATGCAACATTCAAGTCGCCATCTTAGAAGTAAATACCAGGCCGTCACCACACACCAAACCTGCCAGCACCTTGACCTTGGACTTTCCAGCCTCCAGAACTATGAGCCAATAAATGTCTCTATTACTAAATCTCCCAGTCTATGGCATTCTATTATAGCCACACAAACCACGACACTCATCATTCAGAAATGTAAGGATTCCCTTGTTTCCCCTTGTCCTTAGTCTTCTATTCTCTGGCCTAAACAATCTTGATTCATTTCACTTTTCTACACCATCACCTTTAATTACTTTGGCTCACTTCTGTGGCACCTCCAAATTTCTTCAGTAGAGTACGGGGACCCAAGCCATGCCTCACACAATGAGGTAATTGCCATGCATCTTTATGCCATTCTGGACCCCTTTTCTCTAAAAACAGGCAGAGGTTATAAGCAGGCATATTACCTAAGAAGAAATATTATAACTGGTCAATAACATATGCTCAACTTCGTTAATAAAGACATGCAAATTAAAATAACAATATAACATTTTCACCCATCAGATAAGCAAAGATAAAAAGATTCTTAATGTATAGTGGTAGTTAGGGATTTTTCAAACTCTATTGGTAGGAATATTGGAACAAACTTTATGTGGGGATCTAGAACTTAATAGTTCTATACAATTTTAAGACATGTATACATTATCACCCATCTATTCCACTTTGTGAATTTATCCTTCAGAAATATTAGCACAAGTGTGTAAGATATAAGCAAAAGGGTTGCAGCATTGTTTTGGGGAGAGAAAATGGAAACAATCTAAATTTCCAACAAGAGAGACTGGTTAAATGGTGCAAAACTACAATGGAATTCTATGCAGCCATTAAAAAGAACGATAGAAACCCCTAATCTAGGATATGATGTAGGAAATCAGCAGAGAAGTGCTATCTAGGATATTTTGTTAGATGAAAACAAACAAATTTCAAAATTATTAAAGCATGGGTTCATTTTTAATAACCTGTTCTATATATATGTAGAAATACAGAGACAGACATGTTTGTGTAGACACATAAAAAAAAACTATAGAACTGTGTTTAAGTGAGGTTCCTAAACGAACAGCATCAGCATCACCTGGAAATTTATTAGAAATGCAAATTTTCCAGCTCCACCTTAGTCCTGTTAAATTGGAATCCCTAGGGGTGGGGCCCACCAATCCATTTTAACAAGCCCTCCAGGTGGTTCCAGTGCTCACTAAAAATTTGAGAATCACTGTTCCAGAAAAAGCACTTATCTAAAGGTGAGAAGACATGTAGCTTACAAGAAAATTTCTAATTGTTTATTCCCTTTTAAACTCTTGGGAAAAAATTTAATTCTTTTAATGAGGGATGCTTCTCAAAGTCATGTACATATCTTATTGTACATGGGTTGTGGCAACGTATCAGTTAAATTGGCTTTTAAATTTTTTTTATTTTTAATTTTTGTGGGTGCATGGTAGGTGTATATATTTATGGGATGCATGAGACGTTTTTTGTTTTTATTATTTTTTAAGTTCCAGGGTGTGGATGTGCAGATTTGTTACATAGGTAAACGTGTGCCATGGTGATTTGCTGCACAGATCAAGGCATCACCTAGGTGTTAAGCCCAGCATCCATGAGGAAAAGAGCATCTTTTTCCTAAAGCTCTTCCCGCTGCCCGCCGCCCCCCAAACAAAAGATGCTTTGATACAGACATGTAATGTGTAACAATCACATCACAGAGAATGGAGTATCCATCTCCTGAACTGACTTTTTATAAGAACTGACTTCTGCACTGTTTGAGGAAAATCCCACCTTCAAAAATTCCAGCGTTTGAAGGGAGATACTATATTACTGAATGATTTATGACATCATCAGAATAAAGGAAAATAAAGACATACATCAGGAATTGAACCTGGCTCTGCTGTGTGAGCTGAGGGAAGCGAGCTCATGGTCTGAGCCATGGTTGTGTCATCTGTGACTGGGGATGGCAACAGTACCTTGTCTCCTCAGAGGTCATATGGAGGAGCAGGTGACACACAGGAAAGCTCACTGCTAATTGTCATATTCTTAGTACCAAAGTTTCTTAAACAGTGCCCTCAACAACATGACCCACTGACTCAATTTTTCAGAAACACCATTATTGCATAACATTAGCCTAGAATGAACCTTCTAGGAGAAACAGCTCTGCCAGAGAGTCTTTGACACACACCTGCCAAGATTGTTTTTACTACTGAAATGTGTAAAAGCTCGAGGAAGCCAGTCAATAAGTGCAAATGATTTCTTTGCACTCATTCCCAGGCCCTCCTGCCAGTCAGCCTCCAGTCTGCTTTGTGTGGAGTGTCCCTTTTATGATCTGTGAAAGCCCTCCTTGCAACCTCACCTCCCTGTCCTCAGACAACAAAGCAGACTTTTCTATTTGCACAAAGTGCTTGTTACTTTCTTGATCCATGAGAAAATGTGGAGCAAGAGAACAATAATGTGCTGCTTCTTTCTGCTCCAATAAAAAAGTTATGAAACAGGAGCCTGGGGCCAAAGCAGGCTCTCTGTTGTGTGTTTTGACAAAGAAATTGTTCCTTAAGCACCATCTTCAGGCAGATGGCAGTAAACAGGACGGTATAGCTCAGATCATATCACGGGGTGGCTCTTGCTCTGTCAATGCCACCCTGGTCTCTGGACCCAGCTAGGTGCCCAGAGTAGCAGGCAGAACCCTCCCCTTCCCTAGAGGATAGAGGTGCAAAGACACCACCTGGAGCTGTCCCTAGCTCGAGACCTAACCCACCAGCCCTCTACAAGTCTCCATCTGCCTTCACGAAAGCTGTTGGATAAAATTCAGGTGGATTCTGTTTTCCTCACACCAATACTAATTCAATAGGATTTGAGGAGGAGCACAGGAATTGGCCTTTTTTTTTTTTTTTTTTTTTTTTTTTTTATTTTTTTTTTTTTTTTTTTTTTTTTTTTTTTCATTTAACTTCTCTGGATGATGTCGATGGACAGCTGAATCTTGGAACATGTTTTAGAGGCATCTAAAACATTTTCCCTTCTTTGAAACTCTGGCTCTCCTTAGCAGAACTGGTCTAGCCACCCACTTTAGCCTTCCCTGGGCTCTTCACACAGGGCCCCTAAAGGCTCCATACCCATATGAAACCTACCACCCCCTTTACACATGTCTCTCATCTCTCAGAAATAAGTAGAGGTTGGATCAACTGGGTCCAACTCCAAGCTTTGCTACTTACCAGCCCATGTCTCTGGGAAGCTGACTTGAGCATCCGAGCCTCCGTTTCCTCAGCTGTAAGATGAAAATAATAATTATTGCCTAGGTTAACAAGACTGAAAGGGCCCAGGTGTGGGAAAGCACAAGGCATGTGTACAGCATCAGCAAAGGTGATAATCTTTTTAGAAAATTTTATTAAACACAGATGGTTCCATGGTGTAATGGTGAGCACTCTGGACTCCAAATTCAGAAAATTTTATTCAACTTGATAATATGTATTTAAAGTCTCTCTCTCTCTCTCTCTCTTTGGAGACAGGATCTCACTTTTGTCCCCCAGGCTAGAGTGCATTGGTGCGATCATAGCTCACTGCTGCCTGCCTTGCCCTCCCCAGCTCAACCAATCCTCCCACCTCAGCCTACTGAGAAGCTTGGAATACAGGCATATAGCACTACCACAAGCTAATTTTTAGGGGTTTTTTGGTTTTTTTTGTAGAGATGATGTCTCATTATGTTGCCCAGCCTGGTCTTGAACTCCTGAGCTCAAGTGATCCTCCCTTTGTGCCCTCCCAAAATGTTAGGATTACAAGCATGAGCCACCGCTCCCAGCTTAGTCTCTTTTGAGGTTTCTTATGCAATAACAAAAGGCAAAAAGTTGTACACTATTAGAAGAATGCTTCCTGACACTGGAAAATACTCCAAGTTCGTGGCTGAAATACATAGAACAAACTATGGCAAAAAACTAAAATGCGTTCATTTATTACAAAAAGAACACTGAAAATTGTTGAATGATGCTTAGAAACATTGCTTAAAATTTTAAGCAAGAAGTATTAAAATGAATTGCTCAGCGTGAGAGGTTTTTTATATTATACTGTTAGATGGAAGGATAGATGTGTCAGCTTATGGTAATTCCAAAATTCTATTTCAATAAAGAAATACCACAATTTCTTTTTTAGAATACAGAAAGTCACAACAGCTCATTGCTTCCACCCTAGGTAATGAGAAAAAGCTGGCTAAAGATAAGTCATTAAATGCTTTGAGCTCATTAAAGAGCTGAGGTCTCAAATCAACCAGGTTAACTAAATTCCAGGGGGTGAGAAGCACCTCTGAGAAAAGATAGAACACATGAACTATTTAACCTTTGCCAAAAAAAAAAATTTTTTTAAGAAGAAATTTTAATGAATTCTTAAGGGCCAAGTGTGCCTCTAGTATGGCCATTTAGAATTTTTTTGTAGCTTAGCAAATAAAATTAAAGATTGGTTCAACTTATTAGCAGTGTGGTAACTTACCACTTCTTTCACACACAGCATACTCCCTCCCCCACCCCAGCCTGGTCTTCAGTATAGGAACGATTTTCCTAAAGGAACTCTTGAATGGTGGAGACACTGTTCAAATGGAGTTCCCCTAACCCAAGCAGGGTACACCCACACCCAAGGCCCTTTGACTCTCTTCTCTCCGTCCCTTAAATTTAGAGGAATGTTTGGAAATGAACTAAGGATGCGGGTTGTATTAGTCTGTTCTTACATTGCTATGAAGAACTACCTGAGACTGCGTAATTTATAAGAAAAGAGGTTTAATTGACTCACAGTTCTACAGGCTTTACAGGAAGCATGGCCGGGGACGCCTGAGGAAACTTACAATCATGGTGGAAAGTGAAGGGGAAGCAGACACACTTCCGCACAGCAAAGCAGGAGCCAGCACGAAGGGGAAAGTGCTACAGACTTTTAAACCACCAGGTCTCGCGAGAACTCACTCACTATCACCTGAACAGCAAGGGGGAAGTCCATCCCCGTGATCCAATCACCTCCCACTAGGCCCCTCCCCCAGCATTGAGGATTGCAATTTGACGTGAGATTTGGGTCAAACTGTATCACTGGTCATAGTAGTGTCTCTAAAAGGCCAGGAACCAGTTTGATTTTTTTTTTCCTGATTTAAATATTGCTGAAAAACTATAGAGACATGTCTTCATGTTTTGGGTGCTTAGTTTTTAAACACACTGCTAAGTGTGATGGTTTTATATCACCATTTGCTAGTCTCTTGAAGCACGAAATAAACTTGGAGGCTCACCTTAAAGATTGTGAATGTAAATCTACATTCCAAATTGCCTTCTTTACCAGCTTTCTTCTTTACCAACGTCTCGAATCTGATTGGATTATCATTGCTTTTACTTTGTAACACAATGAGCCCAACACAGCTTACTGAGGGAATAGAAATGTCCCCTACTTTTTCTCTCTGTGTGTAAGTGTGTGGGAGATTTGCTTGTATTTACATTTTAGTATTATTTTCAACCCATGCCTTCTTTTTAAGCCACTTGTCCACTTTGTGAGCATTATTTCATAATTTATAAATCTACTAATGCTCATTGTAGTTTGTCTTAGTGTGCTAAAAAGAAAAAAAAAAGAAAAGAAAAAGAAAGAAAAGGAAAAAAAAGCCCAAGAATACCACTGTTAGCCTTTTGTGTGGCTGGAACCCTCATTCTGCCCTCAAGATACCTTACACGCCAGGCATGAAGGTGCTAGCTTCCACTAAATGTGAGTAAATTTAATCTCTTTCTTGTTTCTTGGATTGAAAAATAAATACGAGTAAAAATCCCGGTATGTTCTTCCTGCTCTCCAGTGGGTCATCCTTGGGGATCTCACAGTCCACCTTAGAGAGCATTCATGTAAGACACATAGAGGGTGCTTCCCGCATAGTGGGTCTGAATTACTGCAAATTGTCTTCCCTTGGGGAATATGTGTAGAAAAACACTGAGGATGTCATCCAGTCCTGAGTTCCCTGGGAGACCTAGGAGGCTTATCTCTATAGGCAGTAGAATTAAGGAAGAATATGTAAGGGACTAAACCAAGGGGTCCTACCTGAAACTCAAGATGAGTCTGGACAAGGCTTGTGTTAGATCAGAGCGTGGGGCCAAAAGATGAGAGTCACTGGGTATCTCACAAGGTCGCAAACATGGGGATGACTGTCAGCAGAAACGGCTTACCCAGATGTTTCTGAAGACAGATTCTCCAGAAAAGGAAGAAAGAGGACTCTGATGAGAGAGCCCAGGGTCCCCCTGCCCAGGCAATCTGACCCAAATAATAGCTACCTTTACCTGACAGGAGCCATGCAGGCCCCATGTAGGCAGGGACATCTATCGGATTCCCAGCAGCACAATGTCCTTGACTCAAATACAGCTCTCCTTTTTCCTAAGTCTTCTCCTAAAACCAAAGTAGACGGTGGCCGGGTGCAGTGGCTTATGCCTGTAATCCTAGCACTTTGGGAGACAGAGGCAGGAGGATCGCTTGAGCCTATGAGTTTGAGACCAGCCTGGGCAACATAGCAAGACCTCATCTGAATTATTTAAAAAAAAAAAAAAAAAAGGTAGATGGAGACACTGCAGCCAAAGCCATCAGTCTGAGGCTTCTGTATCCCCAGATGTGATTGCGAGTCTTGCCTGCTACTTCTGGGATCTGGATGAAACCGCACAGGTCTCCTCCTTCACCTTCTCCTCCATCCTCCTCCCCCTCCTCTGTAGAGGGGATGAAAACCAACCCTGTGGTTCCTGCAAGGGACAGCCTGACAGAGAGCCTCTGTGTCCACACAGGAACAGTTCTGCATGTGCAGCTGCTGGCCTGTGGCCTTTCATAAAGCCACACGGGAAACCTCTTTCAAGCAATGAGCATCACTAGCACAGCGTTTGTTGGCCTGCAGCAGTCCTGTGATGTGTAAGCCACTGCCTTGGCCTCCAGCCTACTTCAAAAGCACAACTTAAATAACAGCTTTCATGTTAGACTCTGAAGTGAGCCAAGGTTTGGGAAGCTCCTAGCTTTTGAGATGTGGCTTTCCTCCTGCTTTGAATGGTATCCTTTGACTAACCCTAAACCAAGCTATCAGTCAACAAAAATTTATTGAGTACTTACTATTTTATTTCATTGCAACAGTTTTGTTTGTTTTTTTTTTTTTTCACATGCCCGCTTGTACCCAGACACAAGCAAAGCTTCAAATCAAGAGAGAGAAAGTAGATAAGAGGCTTGGACTCCAGCGTTGGAGAGACTATAGTTGAACTTCCGTTTCACAGGAGACAAAACTGAGGTCCAAAGCTTAACTAACTTCCCCAAAGGCTTCCAGCCAGTCGCAGTTAATAAACAGCTTTCGAAGCTGAATCGCAGACTCTCAGAGTGGGGAGGGACCTCATAATATGTTTTCTCCAGCTGACTTCAACATAAGTTTGCTGATACCTGAATCTTTCCCCAAGATATGCTGATTGAGAGGTCTGGGTAAGGTGCAGAGATCTGCATTTTTAACCGCCCCTCTTCCCACATATATCCGATTCTGATGTAGGTGGCACACTCTTGGAGAAGCATTGATCTAGTCCAAATTTCCAATTAACACCACATTTTCAGGAAACTATGCCACCTGAGCGAAAGCAAGTGTGGTGATAGGACAATCTATACTTCCTAAGGGGCCGGCACATTCCACTGCTGCGCGGCTGTTAGCATTAGAAAGTTCTTTCTCTGAGTTAACAGTGTTTCAGGGAGGCTCTTTTGGGTCCTGGGAAGGCATGGGCTCAGGTGACCCTAGGTGATGAGGGAGTAGGGTAAGGTCACACACAGAAGGGAGAAGGCAGGACTTCCAAGACAGGACTCTGTGCCTGGATTGCAGGGGTCACTCACAGGGAACTGAAACAAAAGCCAAGTGTCATTGAGGTCCTATAAGCATCCCCAAGGACCCAGTGAGTTGCCTATCCTCAGCAGCAGGCATTTGTTCTTCCTAAGGGAGCATATCTGGTTGGATCAGTTTGTCAGCATGTAACGCAGAACCCGTGGAAATGCCCTTTCCAGATGTCCCTGCTGGGAGGCTGTAGTCAATGGACAGCCTCCAGCTGTTGCACCTGAGGACCCACCACAGCCTTCACAAGCCCCACACCATAGGGGCTACTCCCGGTCAGTCACTGAACATGGCAAGGGAAGCAGAGCTAGGCCACTGTTGCCTGACAAAGGACTCTTCCAGCAGCCAACCCCGTCTGAAGACTCCCCATCCACCCAGTGAGACTTTCTCAGATGCCCTGCAGCCCGAGGCTCTTCCTACACCATCCTCCTTTCCCTCTCTCCTTTCTCTGGTGTCAGACAAGCTTCATGGTCTGCAGGATCTTTCTCTCTTCTCCTGCTTTGTCTCCCCTTTTTTCTTTCCAAACATTTCCCCCAATACATCTGTTGCTCTTTTAATTCCATCTGGGCATCTGTCTCCTGAAGGGCCCAGCTCACATGCCACCTGCTATGCAACAGCTTCTTTTATGTTCACGCCCTATATCCATGCTTGCTTTGGCCTGGGCACCAACCTTGGTCTAATCAGGTGTCGGGGGAGTTACACAACCCCAGAAATAACTGCTCTTGGAAAAATTAATTCGTGGGGCTATACCCATGTCTATAGCCATGACAATCCAGCAAGGCCACAATCAACTTTCTTAAAATTCCCCTGCTGATACTAATTCCCCGCAAAACCGCGGTCTCCAGATCAGAGTGTGCACACTCCAGAGGCAGCACAAGTCATCCTCCAGAGTGGGGGCGGAAATACAAAGACTGTTTATTTTCCATCTTAAAAACAAAAAAGAACTTCAACTTTGCTAACAATTAATGTGCATATAACTTGTAAATAAATATACACTTACCGGAAGAGTGCTGAAAGTATTTTACTGTTATGGATGAACTATTTTTTAAATGTGGAGAGTAGAGCTTTAGAGGGATAATGAGTGAAAGTAATCGCTCATTGACATATACTTCCTAACATTTAAAGACAGCTTGTGTGTCCTTCCTAAATTATGCTTTCGTCAGGAGAGTTCCCCTCAGGTACTTAAGTCAGCATTCAGCTGAATTCCAAGATACTTCACCAACCCTAGATGTATTTGTTGGTTACCATGAGAAAGTATTTGGCTAGGACTTAGGGCCACTAACCTCCATTACACACACACACACACACACACACACACACACACACACACACATATTTTTTAAATTGTTGTAAGAGCACTTAACAGATCTACTATGTTAGCAAATGCTTGAGTGCGACGCATATTATTAACTATAGGAACAGCGTTGTACAGATCTCTGGAACCTATTCAGCTTGTGTAATGAAGACTATACCTGTTGTAATTAGCAACTCCCCATTTCCTCTTGATAACCACAATTCTCATTCTATAAACGTGGCTGTGTTAGAGTCCATATATATGTAAGAACATGCACTATTTGTCTTTCTGTTCCTGGCTTATTTCACTTAACATAAGTCCTCCAGCTGCTTCTGCATTGTTGAAAATGGAAATATTTCCTTCTTTTCTAAAGCTGAATAATATTCCATTGTATCTATATGCCATATTCCTTTCTATTCATTCAACATTGGGCATTTAGGTTGTTTCTACATGTTGGTTATTGTGAATAATGCTGCAATGAAGTTGGGAGTGCAAATACGTTTTTGAGATCCTAATTTGAATTCCTGTGTGAATATATATACATATTCCTTTGTGTGTGTGTGTGTGTGTGTGTGTGTGTGTGTGTATACATGTATATATATACACAGAAATGGGACTGCTTTAATTTTAGGGAGAATCTTCACACCATTTTCCATAGAGGCTGTAACATTTTGCATTCCCACCAACAGTGTCAAGTACTCCAATTTCTCCACATCTTTTCCAACACTTGTTTATCTTTTTTATAATAGCCATCCTAATAGTGTGGTTTTGATTTGTGTTTCCCTGATAACTAGTGACACTGAGCATCTTTACATATAGCTGTTGGCCATTTGTGTGTCTTCTTTGGAGAAATGTCTATTCGAGTATTTGGCCCATTTTTTAATTGGTTATTAGTTGTTTTCCTTGTATATTTTGGAAATTAACCCCTTATTTTATATATGGTTTACAAACATTTTCTCCCACTCAATAGGCTGCCTTTTCACTCTATTAGGTGTTTCTTTTGTTGTGCAGAAGCTTTTTAGTTTGATGCAGTCCCACTGTTCTACTTTTGACTTTGCTGCCTGTGCTTTTGGAGATATATCCAGAAAATCATGACCCAGACCAATGAATGAAGATTTCTCCTGTGTTCTCTTATAGGAATTTTACAGTTCAGGTCTTACATCTAAGTCTTTCATCTATTTTGAGATGATTTTTGTGTATGGTGTAAGATACAAATAAATTTTTTTCTTGCATGTAGATATCCAGTTTTCCCAACACCATTTGTTAAAAAGACTATCCTGGCCAGGTGCAGTGGCTTATGCCTGTAATCCCAGCACTTTGAGAGGCCAAGGCAGGTGCATCACGAGGTCAAGAGATTGAGACCATTATGGCCAACATGGCAAAACCCCATCTCTTCTAAAAATACAAAAATTAACTGGGCATCGTGGCACACACCTGTAGTCCCAGCTACTTGGGAGGCTGAGGCAGGAGAATCACTTGAACCTAGGAGGTGGAGGTTGCAGTGAGCCGAGATCATGCCGCTGCAGGCTAGCCTGGTGACAGAGCGAGACTCTGCCTCAAAACAAAAACAAAAACAAACAAAAAAACCTATCCTTTCCCCATTCTGTATTTTTGGCATCTTTGTTGAGGATCAGTTGACCATGCATGTGTGGATTAATTTCTGCGATCTCTTTATTCTGTTCCATTGTTCTATATGTCTATCCTCCTACCAGTACCAGACTGTTTTAAATTTTTGTAGTATTCTGAAATCAGGAAGTATGATGCCTCCAGCTTTGTTCTTTCTCAAGTTTGTTTTGGCTATTCAAGATCTTTTGTAGTTTTATATAAATTTTAACCTTTTTTTCTATTTCTATAAAAAATGCAATTGGGACTTTTATAGGGATTTCATTGAATCTGTAGATGTTTCGGATAGAATGGACGTTTTAATAAGTCAATTCATGAACATGAGGTGTCTTTCTATTTCTCGTCTTTAATTGTTTTTTCCATAGGTTATTAGGGTATAGCTGGCATTTGGTTACATGAATAAGTTCGTTAGTGGTGACTTGTGATATTTTGGTGCACCCATCACCCAAGCAGTATCCACTGCACCCTATTTGTAGTGTTTTTATCCCTCCTTGCACCCTTCCTCCAAGTCCCCAAAGTCCATTTATCATTCTTAGACCTTTGCACCCTCATAGCTTAGCTCCCAAATATCATTGAGAACATACTATGTTTGGTTTTCCATTCCTGCCTTAGTTACTTCACTTAGAGTAATAGCCTCCAATCTCATCCAGGTCAGAGTCCTGTTGATTCATTCCTTTTATGTTTGAGTAGTATTCCGTTGTATACATATGCCACAGTTTCCTTATCCACTCATTGACTGATGAGCATTTGCGTTGGTTCCACGATTTTGCAATTACGAATTGTGCTGCTATAAATATTCGTGTGCAAGTATCTTTTTCAAAGAATGACTTCTTGTCCTCTGGGTAGACACCCAGTAGTAGAATTGCTGTATCAGATGGTAGTTCTACTTTTGGCTCTTTAAGGAATCTCCACACTGTTCTCCATAGTGGCTGTACTAGTTTACATTCCCACCAGCAGTGTAAAAGTGTCCTCTGATCACCACACGCACACCAACATCTACCGTTTTTTGATTTTTTGACTATGGCCATTCTTGGAGGAGTAAGGTAGTATTGCATTGTGGTTTTGAGTTGCATGTTCCTGATCATCAGTGATGTTGAGCATTTTTTCATATGCTTGTTGGCCATTTGTATATCTTCTTTTGAGAATTGTCTATTCATGTCCTTAGCCCACTTTTTGGTGGGATTTTTTTTTTCGTGCTGATTTGTTTGAATTCCTTGTAGATTCTGGATATTAGTCCTTTATCAGATGTATAGATTGTGAAGATTTTCTCCCATTCTATGGGTTGTCTCTTTACTGACTGTTCCTTATGCTGTACAAAATCTCTTTAGTTTAATTGAGTCCCATCTATTTGTATTTGTTTTTATTGTATTTGCTTTTGGGTTCCTGGTCATGAAATACTTGCCTAAGCCAATGTTGAGAAGGGTTTTTTCAATGTAGTCTTCTAGAATTTTTGTAGTTTCAGGTCTTAGATTTAAGTTCTTAATCCATCTTAAGTTGATTTTCATATAAGGTGAGAGATGAGGATCCAGTTTCATACTCCTACATGTGGGTAGCTAATTATCCCAGCACCATTTGTTAAAAAGAGTTTGCTTTGTCAAAGATCAGTTGGCTGTAAGTATTTGGGTTTATTTCTGGACTCCCTGTTCTGTTCCATTGGTCTATATCCCTGTTTTTATACCAGTATCATGTTGTTTGGGTGATTATGGCCTTATAGTACAGTTTGAAATCAGGTAATGTGATGCCTCCAGATTTGTTCAAAAATGCTTAGTCTTGCTTTGGGTATGCGGGCTCTTTTTTGGTTCCATGTGAATTTTAGAATTGTTTTTTCTAATTCCGTGAAGAATGATGGTGGCATTTTGATGGGGATTGTGTTGAATTTATAGATTGCTTTTGGCAGTATGGTCATTTTCACAATATTGATTCTACCCATCCATGAACATGGGATTTATTTCCATTTGTCTCATCTATAATTTCTTTCAGCAGTGTCTTATAGTTTTCCTCGTAGAGGTCTTCTGCCTCCCTGGTTAGGTGTATTCCCAAGCTGTTGTTGCCATTGTTGTTGTTATTGTTGCAGCTATTGTAAAACGGGTTGAGTTCTTAATTTGATTCTCTGCTTGTTCACTGTTGGTGTATAGGAGAGCTACCGATTTGTATACATTGATCTTGTATCCAGAAGCTTTGCTGAATTCTTTTGTCAGCTGTAGGAACTTTCTGGAGGGGTCCTTAGGGTTTTTGAGGTGAACGATCATATCATCAGCAAACAGTGACATTTTTACTTCCTCCTTACCTATTTGGATGCCCTTTATTTCTTTCTCTTGTCTGACTGCTCTGGCTAGGACTTTCAGTACTATGTTGAAGAGGAGTGGTAAGAGTGGGCATCCTTGTCTTGTTCCAGTTCTCAGAGGGAATGCTTTCATTCAGTATTATGTTGGCTGTGGGTTTGTCATAGATGGCTTTTATTACACTGAGGTATGTCCTTTGCATGTCGATTTTGTTGAGAGTTTTAATAATAAAGGGATGTTGGATTTTGTCAAATGCTTTTTCTGCATCTATTTAGATCATGTGATTTTTGTTTTTAATTTTGTTTATGTGGTGTATCACATTTATCAACTTGTGTATGTTAAACTATTCCTACATCCCTATTATAAAACCCATTTGATCATGATGGATTATCTTTGTGACATGTTGTTGGATTTGGTTAGCTAGTATTTTGTTAAGGATTTTAGCATCTATGTTCATCAGGGATATCAATCTGTAGTTTTCTTTTTTAGTTATGTCCTTTCCTGGTTTTAATATTAGGGTGATGCTGGATTCATAGAATGAATTAGGGAGGATTCCCTCTTTATCTTGTGGAATAGTGTCAAAATAATTGGTACCAATTCTTCTCTGAATGTCTGGTAGAATTCTGCTGTGACTCCATCAGGTCCTAGACTTTTTTTGTTGGTAACTTTTAAATTATCATTTCAATCTTGTTGCTCGTTATTGATCTGCTTATTATATCTAATTCTTCCTGATTTAAGCTAGGAGAATTGTATTTTTCTAGGAATTTATCCATCTCCTCTAGGTTTTCTAGTTTATGTGCATAAAGGTGTTCACAGTAGCCTTAAATGATCTTTTGTATTTCTGTGGTGTCGATTGTAATGCCTCCCTTTTCATTTCTTATTGAGGTTATCTGGATTTTCTCTCTTCTTTCTTGGTTAATCTTGCTAATGGTCTAACAATTTTATTTATCTTTTCAAAGAACCAGATTTTTGTTTCATTTACCTTTTGTACTTTTTGTTGTTGTTGTTTTAATTTCATTTAGTTCTGCTTTGATCTTGGTTATTTCCTTTCTTCTGCTTGGTTTGGGTTTGATTTGTTCTTGTTTCTCTAGTTCCTTGAGGTGTGACTTTAGAATGTCAGTTTGTGCTCTTTCAGTCTTTTTGATGTAGGCATTTAGGGCTGTGAATTTTCCTCTTAGCACCAGCTATGCTGTATCCCAGAGATTTTAATAGGTTGTGTCTATTTTTGTTCAGTTCAAAGAATTTTAAAATTTCCATCTTGATTTTGTTTTTGACCCAATGATCATTCAGGAACAGGTTATTTAATTTCCATGTATTTGCATGGTTTTAAAGGTTCCCTTTGGAGTTGATTACCAGTTTTATTCCACTGTGGTCCAAGAGAGTGCTTAGTATGATTTCAGTTTTCTTAAATTTATTGGACTGATTTTGTGGCTTATCATATGGTCTATCTTGGAGAAAGTTTCATGCACTGTTGAATAGAATGTGTATTCTGTGGTTGTTGGATGGAATGTTCTTTATGTATGTGTTAAGTCCATTTGTTCCAAGGTATAGTTTAAATCCATTGTTTCTTTGCTGACTTTCTGTCTTGATGGCCTGTCTAGTGCTGTCAGTGGAGTTTTGAGGTCCCCTACTATTATTGTGTTGCTGTCTATCTCATTTCTTAGGTCTGTTGGTAATTGTTTTATAAATTTAAGAGGTCCAGTGTTAGGGGCATACATGATTAGGATTGTGATATTTTCCTGTTAGACAAAGTCTTTTACTATTATATAATGTCCCTCTTTATCTTTTTAAATGGCTATTGCTTTAAAGTTTGTTTTGTCTAATATAAGAATAGCTACCCCGTCTCACTTTTGCCATCTATTTGCATGAAATGCCTTTTTCTACCCCTTTACTAAGTTTATGTGAGTCCTTATATATTAGGTGAGTCTCTTGAAGGCAGCAGATAGTTGGTTGGTGACTTCTTATCCATTCTGCAGTTCTGTATGTTTTCAGTGAAGCATTTAGGACATTTAGGTTCAATGTTAGTACAATGTTCAATGGGATATGAGGTACCATTCCATTCATTGTGTTATTTGTTACCTGGTGCCTTGGTTTTTTGTTTTTGCTTTTTAACATGTATTTTTGTTTTATAGATCCTGTGAGATTTATGCTTTAAAGATGTTCTGTTTTCATGTGTTTCCAGGATTTGTTTCAAGATTTAGAGCTCCTTTTAGCAGTTCTTAGAGTGGTGGCTTGGTAGTGGTGAATTCTCTCAGCATTTGTTTGTCTGAAAAAGACTATACCTTTCCTTCATATACGATGCTTAGTTTCTCTGGATACAAAATTATTGGCTGATAATTGCTTTGTTTGAGGAGGATGAAGATAGGGCCCCAATCCCTTCTAGATTGTAGGGTTTCTGCTAAGAAACTGCTGTTAATCTGATGCTTTTCCCCTATAGGTTACCTGGTGCTATTGTCTCACAGCTCTTAAGATTCTTTCCTTCATCTTAACTTTAGATAACCTGATGACTATGTACTCTCCCCCTTTTCCTATGGTTGTGGCTTCCTGAGAGCCAAGCTGTAGAGATCATCTCTCTTCTGGGTCTAGCCACCCAGCAAGTCTACCAGGCTCTGGGCTGGTACTTGGGTTGTCTACACAGAGTGCTGTGATATAAGCCATCTATAGGTCTCTGAGCCGTAGATACCAGCACCTGTTCTAGTGGAATTGACAGGGGGGTGAAATGGACTCTGTGATGGTTCTTAGCTTTGGTGGTTTAATACTCTATTTTTTTGCTAGTTGGCCTCCTGTCAGGAGGTGGTGCTTTCCAGAGAGTATCAGCTGTGATAGTATGGAGAGGAACAAGCAATGGGTGGGGTCCTAGAACTCCAAAGAGTATATGCCTTTGTCTTCAGCTACCAAGATGGGTAGGGAAGGACCATCAGGTGGGGGCAGAGCTAGGTGTGTCTGACCTCAGACTCTCCTTCGGTGGGTCTTGCTGTAGCTCCTGTGGGGAATGGGAATAAAGTTCCCAAATCAATGGAGTTGTGTGAAGGAGAATTATGGCTGCCTCTGCTGAGACATGCAGGTTGTCAGGGAAGTGGGGGATAGCCAGCAGTCACAGGCCTCAACCAGCTCCCATGCAATTCAAAGGGCTGGTCTCATTCCAACCATGCCCCCTCCTTCCAACAGCACTGACTCTGTTTCCGGGCAGTGGGCAAGCAAGGCTGAGAACTTGCCCCATGTTACCTGCCTTCCATCTGCAAAAGAAAAGGGCTTTAGCTCTTCCCCCACCTCTGGAGTCTGCATACCAGATATGTGCCCTCCCCCAAGTTCTGGCCAAGAGGCTTCTCAGACCAGTTCAAATCATTACAAAGTTCAGCTGGAGACTTCCTTATCCCTGTGGCATTTTCCCCATGCCACTGGCCACCCTCCTGAAGGATCCTTGTGATGCTAGGCAGGAATGGCCTCCTTGGGGACCCAGCAAACTCCAAGGGGCTTTCCCACTGCTTCCTCTACCCCTGTGCTTTGCTTGGCTCTCCAATTTGACTCAGCTCCAGGTAAGGTTGGAATCTTCTACCACAAACTAGACCTTCAGCTTCCCCAGTAGGGGTATGTGTTTGGGAGTGGATGATCTCCCATTCCTACAGTTTGGGCACTCATGGTATTTGGGGTATCTCCCAGGTCCTGCAAGAGCAGTCTGCTTCCTTCAGAGGGTCTTCGGGTCCTCTGAGATTCCTGATTTATTCCTGCAGTCATTCTGGAGCTAAAATTCATGATGCAAACCTCCATACGTTGCTCTGTCAATCCAAGTCAGAGCTGCAATCTAGTACTGCCTCCCTTCTGCCATAATCTCAAGTATCTTTACTTCTACTTCTGCGGCACAGAAAGGCTCCCCAGCTCCTATTCTCTGAATTCTCTTTTTCCTCCCCTCCTCTTTCTCTCTCTCCCTCAGTCTGTCTTCTTTAATTTTTTTATCAATGTTTTCTGGTTTTTAGCATACAAGTCTTTCACTTCCTAAATATTTTTTTCAGTGCTATTGTAAATGGGAGTTTTCCTAATTTTCTTTTCAGATAGTTCATTACTACCTCACAGTGATAACATAATTAAACAAAGAAATAACATGACAGGAAAAAATTACCCTTTTTAATTCTAGTATTCATTCAAATATGTTTACTGAGTATGTACTATGTACAGTTACTGTTTTAGCACTGGAAATATAATGCTGAAAAAGTTAGGAAGTTTCTGGTCTCATGAGCTTACATTCCAGTAGAGGAAGCAGTCAATAAACTATAAATATAAGTGCTATGAGGAAACAGTGAAGCAGGATAAAAAGTTAGAGCCATAGGGATGGAAGGCTATCTTAGATAGGATGGTCGGGGAAGGTCTCACTGACTGTAAACTCTTACAACCCGAATGAGGTAAGGGAGGGACACATAAGACAATATGGGGGCAGTACATTCTAGACGGAAACAAACAGCCCATGCATAGATTCTGAGGCATTGGAACATACCTGGATTTGAAGAGAATGAGAAGGCCAGTTGGTTACGGTGCAGAGAGAGGGAAGAGGGGAGGTCAGAGAGATTGGTAGGGTTGGATTAGAGATAGAAGGAGGCTAGAAGGCCCTTAGGTCTTTGAATCTTACCAGCATCAACCACCAGACCTATGAGTGAGTAATGTTTCAAATTATTCTAGCCCCATATCTCAAACCGCTCTACAGAGATAAGCCTACCCCGCTGTGTCCTGTCTAAAGTTCTGATGAGCACAATAAATGGTTGATTGATTTACACCACTCAGTTCTGGAATAATTTGTTACACAGCCAAAGTAACTGGAGCTGAAGGGAGGGATAGTCTTTGCATCTCAAACTATAACTAGAGCCCACTATTACAAAGGTAACTTTGCAAATATGTGATTGCATCATTGTGTGTTGATTTGATTGGTCCTTCTATCAAAGTTATGGAATTCTCAGGAGATGCTGGGTTCACTAGCAAAGGCTTGGTTACCAACCTGGGTGGGATAGGGTCAGTTAGTGGGCAATACGCTGAAAGGGGCTCTGGGTCCCCCACATATTATTTGTCACAGAGATTTCCAGTAAAGTAAACTGGATATGGCTACCTGCCAGAGATGCTGGAAGAAGGCAGTCCTTTTACAAAGGGATTTCTTTATAAAAAGTCTCTTTGCTAAACAACAATTGGATTCATGTATTTAAAATTCTTCTTTCAGTCGATCAACTAAGAACCCATGATGTGCCCATATGAGATTCTGTGTAGGCTGTCTCTTTCCAGACCTTTGTATGAATTTTAATATTTTCAGCTACAAGAAACAGAAACCCTAATTTAAAATAACTTTAAACAATAGGGGAATTTAGCTCCTATAACAAGAAGTCCAGAGGAGCACGGCTTCAGCGTTGGTTTCTTCAGTGGCTCAGCAATGTCAGCAAGGATCCAGGCTGCTTCTACTTCCCACTCAACCATCCTCATGTGTCCTGCCCAGACCAGCTCCCCTCATGGTCCCAACATGTCTGCTGCGATTCCAGGCACCAACAGGTACACAGGACAACATCCAGAAGGAGAAAGGGACCATTTCTTCTCTATCTAGTTCTTGACTTAGACAGTTCATGATTCACCCTATGGAACTGAACATGGGACCCAGGCCCCTCTGAAGATAAAAAGGTGGACAGCAGGAAGCAGGATGTGGGCATCAGCCAACAGTCTGCTCCAAACTCTAAGCCTGATTAGAGAATACCTCTCATTACTGCAGAATAATCTCTCTCCGTAGTTAAAGTTTCTCCTTCCACTTCCTAAGGATGCCAAAAGAAATAGTGTTTGTTCACAGTTCTTACTACAGTGCCCTCAGCTCCTTGGAGAAAATATGTGACTCAAAGAGGTAAAAGAAAAAAAAAACTAAGCCTTATATTTTCTATCAATCACCTGCCCATGTGCACTTGAGCGCCTTTAGCTCGGTCTAAAGTTGACAGATAAATAAATAACATTCCTATCTTGATTGGTACTCCTTGTGGGTGAGAGCTGGTTTGTAGGCCATTGTCAACGGAGAAATGAAAGGGTCTAGGGAGGAGAACGGATGAGGAAGCATTTACTATCTATCAAGCTGTGAGGAACGGCTGCCACTCATCTCTCGGAGCAGAGATCTGGTAGGTCAAATTCAGCTGATCACTTTTCTACAGTGCATAAGCTAAGAATGGTTTTTACATTTTTTAATGGCTGAGAACATAATAGTATTCATGACATGTGCAGATTATTTGAAATTCAAGTTTCAGTGTCCATAAATGATGTATTCTGGAACATAGCCATGCTCATTCATTTACTTACTATCTATGTCTGCCTTTTATTTATTTATTTTTTGATACAGGGTCTTACTCTGTGGCCCAGGCTGGAGTGCAAGAACACAACCTCGGCTCACTGCAACCTCTGCCTCCCAGGCTCAGGTGATCCTCCCACCTCAGCCTCCCAGGTAGCTGGGACTACAGACATACGTCACCATGCCCGGCTAATTTTCATATTTTTTGTAGAAACAGGGTTTCACCACGTTGCCCAGGCTGGTCTTGAACTCCTGAGCTCAAGTGATCTGCCCTCCACAGCCTCCCAAAATGTTGGGATTATAGACATAAGCCACTGCACCCAACCCTATGGCTGCTTTCAAACTTGAACAGCCGCATTAAATAGTTGTGACAGAGATTGAAAGTCCCATGAAACTTAACATATTTACAATTTGGCCCTCCACAGAAGAAAATGTGCTGACCCTTGTCTTGGAGCAAAAGCCCTGACAGGGTTCCCAGGCATTGGGTAGGGATGTGCCTGGAGCCTCCAGTGGTACTAGTCCTCAGCATATCTGCAGACCAGCCGCTTTTCAACTGAGTGGGATAAGAACCCCTGATGCTGTCTAATCCATTTAGCACAGGGGTCTTTAGGCCTGACTGCACATTAGAATCACCTAGGGGACTTTGAAAAAATCCCATGCTTGGTCTCCACCCAGACCAATTAAATCAAAATCTCTGGGGATGGGCCCAGGCATCCGTGTCTTTCAGAAGCCCCCCAGGTGATGGCAAAGTGCAGTCAAGCTTGAGAACCGCTGCTAGACGCTTGTTACCAATGTCAAGCCTAGTTTCTGGAGCTTTTTCTAAGCAAACACCATCACCCACCCTCAGGCAAGTGTTTTGGGAACAGCCCATCAGTACCACATTAAGGTGGAGCTGGGCAAGAAGACGTGGAGAAGCAAGCTGCGGTTAACCCCTACCTTTCATTTTTACAGGTGTGCAACCAAATGACCTCACCTGTGTACAGATGAGTTCCTGAGGTTTCCCAGGCTGGAGAGTCCTTGCCACCAGGCTTCTCCTTGTATCTCATGCCAACTCTGAGCAGAGAAAACATAGTGTCTCACCCTAGCTGCCACTCACAAGTTTATTTTCCTTCACCTAAGAGGAGGCAAACAAAAGCCTGGTCAGTGCCTGGCCCAGGGACAGTTTAGATGCACATCTTTCTCAATGGCACCAGAACAACTCTCTTCCTTAGCATGTACTTGGAGAAGAGAAGCCATATATAGCACCTTCTTTCCTTTATTTACTCACACAACAGATACCTACTGAGTACCACCTACTTGCCAAGCACTGTAGATTTTCTGAAAACAATAATGAATAAGAGCCCCCAAAAGCTCATGGACTAGGAGAAGAGACAGCCAAATTAGCCCACTACTCTGCAGTGCTGAAGGGCTGCACCCAAAGGACATCTGCAAAGCGCCACTGGGATTCTGAGCAAGGAAATGACTCTCCTTGTCAGGTGAAAAAAGCATTTCATGCTGAAGGTAGAGCATTTGCACAACTACCATGGCTGGATAAAGTAGACATGGATCTGACAGGAGCCGGGGCAGAGGGCTGTCAAGGGTGGGCAGGAGTTGAGGCTGGAGATGAAGGCTGGAGGCAGCATGGGAACAGCAGGCTGGCCAGGATCAGAGGAAACCATGGGAACTTTTCTGGAGAGGAGTGAGCGAGCTTCAGAAGGAAGGAAGCCCTGGCTGGATGTGCTGGATTCTGGAGGACAGAAGGAACAACGCCCATGTCCATAGGTCAGGATAAGATGCAACAAGCTCCCAAACTACTGCCATGGGAGTGGGGACAGAGAGGAACCAGATTCAAGAAGCATGTCAGAAATACTTTCAGTAGGACATAGAGATCTAAAGGGTGGTGCCAAGAGTCCATGCCACAGCTACCCAAGTCCCTCTGCAGCTGCCCAAGGTTCTCACCTCTCTTGTCCGCTGCTGGCTTTGCTCTCATCCCCAGCCAGAGCCAATGGAAGAGAACACCAGGAAGGGAAAGAATGCTATCAGAGGGTTTCCTTCTGTTTTTGTTTCTTCGTGTGCTTTTTTAGCACCTATTGTTAAGCCTCCCAAAAGTTCCCCTGGCTATTCTTCAAAATGGATTTTTTGAAAATGGCTCTATGAGCTTCCCCTACAGACCATGATTACATTGCTAAAGTTCGGTGTTGTTTTCTGGTTATGCCCATGAGCTCTGGCATCAGAAAGGTCTTCATCTGAGCCTGAAAAAACACTAACTAGCTGAAAAACCTGGTCAAGTTATATAAACTCTCTAATCCCCACACTCCCCATCTGTCAAATGCGTAAAGCAGTACCTGCCTCTTGAGTGTGTGGTGAGGATGAAATGAGATAGTAAAATAAAGCCTTTAGCACCGCACCTAGCACATAAACCGCTTGATAGAGGATGAGGTGGGAGGATCACTTGAGCCCCAGAAGGTCAAGGTTGCAGTGAGCTGTGTTCACGTCACTGCACTGCAGCCTAGGCAACAGAGTGAGACCCCGTCTCTAAAAGAACTATTAATAATAAATGAAGAATCGTGAGAGCCTAAGGTCAATCAATGGATGGACAGTCTCAGGGAGATCAGGGTGTTCTTCAATGTGGGCACTAAAGTAAGGAAGCAAGAAAAAGAGTAGCTCATTCTCAGAAAAGGGATCCTTGGAAACAAACTTCAGAGGTGGAAGCAATTGCTTGTGATAACACAATCTATGGTGCAATCAAGAGGGTGGAAAGCTGAGCTGGATTGAAAGAAGAGACTCTGCTCTAGAGGAAAATATATAGCAATACGTGCCCACATGAGAAGCAAGGAGAGATCAAAAATTGATACCCTATCGTCAAAACTGAATGAGCTAGAGGAGCAAGATCAAAAAACCTCAAAGTCTAGCAGAAGACAAGAAATAGCTAAGATCAGAGCAGAACTGAAGGAGATAGAGACACTAAAAACCCTTAAAAAAATCAATAAATCCAGGAGCTGGTTTTTTGAAAAGATCAACAAAATAGACAGACCACTAGCCAGATTCATAAAAAAGAAAAGAGAGAATAACCAAATTGATGCAATAAAAAACGATAAAGGGGATATCACCACAGATTCCACAGAAATTCAAACCATCATCAGAGATTATTACAAACAACT
>NW_016107338.1:3313636-3317990 GCF_001604975.1 Cebus imitator
AGTTGGGGGGAAATAGGGGAGGGACGGTGGGGGGTGGGGAGCTGGGGAGAGATAGCAAGGGGAGAAATGCCAGATGTAGGTGATGGGGAGGAAGGCAGCAAATCATACTGCCACGTGTGTACCTATGCAACAATTTTGCATGTTCTTCACATGTACCCCAAAACCTAAAATGCAATAAAATAAATAAATGGGGAAAAAAAAAGAAAGAAAGAAAGAAGAGACTCTGTTCAAAGGTTAAGGAATAACAAAGCCAGTGTGTTGGATGGATCGTGCCATTAGATGTTGTTGCCAATGATGACAAAGGCAGGGATGGAGAGGAAGACAGTGCTAAAGTTGTCAGTAAGGGAAGGAAATCTCAGCCATGAGGAGGGGAAACACATGAGATGGCAAGATAGCCCCAACCTCAGAGAAGTTGGTTTGTTTTAGTTGTTCATTGGTTAAATGTTGATTTTTGTCTATTCAAAGCAGAAATGAGGAGAAATGGTTTAGAAACAGGAAATGTAAGGAAAATGCCTACTGTAGCTCTTTGCTTATCAAAATTTAAGCTGTGATCTGAAAAGTTTTCCCAAAGGACTGCTGGGAGATAGCCCAAAACGCTAATAGGGTTGTATAAAGGTACATTTTCTGGTCATCTATTGACACATAACAAACCACCCTAAAACTTAGTGGCCTCAGACATTGATTTTTCTCACAAATCTGCCATGTTGGCCAAGTTCAGCAGGGACAATTCGTCTCCACTCCACTCTGTGTCTGCTGGGGTGAACTGAAGGCTCATTCATTCACATCTGATGGTTGATGCTGGCTGGAACTTTAAATGGGGCTGTGACCAGAGAACCTAAGCATGACCTCATCTTGGGGCAGCTTGGCTTTCTCACAGAATAGCGGCTAAGTTCCCAGAGTTAGTGTCCCAAGAGAACCAGGCAGAAGCTATATCAGCTTTCATGACTTAGTCTTGGTAATCACATGGCCTCATTCTCCTTTAGTCACAGGTTCACCCAGACTCAAGGAGGCAGAGCAGAGACCCCGTCTTTCAATGTAGGAGTGTCAAGTTCACATTGTGAGAAAAGCTTGCAATGCGAGATGGAATATATTGATGCAGCCATCTTTGGAAAATACAATCTGTCATGGTGACTTTCATTTTATTCCTCTTGTACGTTGTGGTGGGATGGTGTCCAGTGAGGTCAAACTTTAGGCATTTGATTTTTTGGTGGGAGGAACAGAATCTCATTGCAAGGCCCAGGCTGGAAGGCCAATGGTGCAATCTTGGCTCACTGCAACCTCCGCCTCCCAAGTTCAAGCAATTCTCCTGCCCCAGCCTCCCAAGTAGCTGGGATTACAGGCACGCACCACCATACCCAGCTAATTTGTTTGCATTTTCAGTAGATACACGGTTTCACCATATTGGCCAGGCTGGTCTTGAACTCCTGACCTCAAGTGATCCGCCTGCCTCGGCCTCCCAACGTGCTGGAATTATAGGCATGAGCCACCGCACCCAGCCTAGGCATTTGATTTTAACCACCAGCTTGATCATTAAAAGGTTATCAGTCTTTCCTGTTTAAATGGAAATACTAAGAAATCTTTGAATAGACTTTTATCTGGGGAAGAAACACTTAAGTAACCCCTTTCAGTTATGTTGATGTAAAACAAGAAAGCAGACGTGGTTCTGGAGAGACAAAGGACAAAAATTGTATCTTTTTTGTTTGGTTGATTAATGTTTTGCATGGCAAAGTCCTGGGTTCAGTTCTATAAGCAAATAGAATTAGGCTGCCCCTCCCCAACACTCATTAATAAAAGGAACTTAAAAATTATTGGGGAATAAGCGGGCAAATTTGCCAAAAGGACAAGGAGCTTACTGGAAGAAAGAGGATCAATACCTTGACCTTTTCCCTTTAACATTCAAAATTATTACAACAGGTTTAATTGATTATAGGTATTTTGTAGAATGCACCTCCATTGAGGTTTGTCTTATGTTTTTCTCATGATGAGACTGGAGTTACGTGGTTTGGGGAGGAAGACCACAGAGGTAACATGCCATTCTCATCCCATGATGTCAAAGGTACATACTACCAACATGACTTATCACTGTTGATATTGACTTGGTCACCGGCTCTGAGAGTGTTTGTCAGGTTTCTCCACTATAAAGTTACTCTTCCCCCCTCTTCCCCCAACCCCCGCACCTTCTCATACAGTACACTTTGGACAAAAGCCACTATTCAAAGCTCATACTTAAGGAGTAGGGAGTGTCGTAGACTGCCTAGTAGCCCCCAAATATGTCCACATGCTAATTCCCAGAATCTGTGAATGACACCTTATATGTCAAAAGTGATTTCATAGTTGCGATTAAATTAAAGATTTCACCATATGGAGATTATCCTGGATTATCTAAATGGGCCCTAATTGCAATCACAAGTGTTCTTAAAAGAGGGAGGCAGAACAGGAAAAGAAACTATCACCAGAGTGAACAGACAACCTACAGAATGGGAGAAAATTTTTGCAATCTATCTGTCTGACAAAGGTCTAATATCCAGACTCTACAAGGAACTTAAATTTACAAGAAAAAAAACAACCCCATTAAAAAGTAGGCAAAGGATATGAACAGACACTTCTCAAAAGAAGACATTCATGTGGCCAACAAATGAAAAAAAGCTCAACATCACTGATCACTAGAGAAATGCAAATCAAAATCACAGTAAGCTACCATCTCACACCAGTCATAATGGTGATTATTAATAAGTAAAGAAACAACAGATGCTGATGAGGTTGCAGAGAAAAAGAATGCTTTTACACTGTTGGTAGGAATGTAAATTAGTTCAACCAGTATGGCAATTTCTCAAAGATCTAGAAGCAGGACACAATTTGACCCAGCAATCCCATTACTGGGTATATACCCAAAAGAATATAAATCATTTTATTATAAAGATACAAGCACATGTATGTTTATTGCAGCACTATTCATAATAGCAAAGACACAGAACCAACCCGATGCCCATCAATGATAAACTGGATAAAGAAAATATGGTACATATACACCATGGAATACTATGCACCATAAAACGGAATGAGCTCGTGTTCATAGACAGAGCTGGAAGCCATTATCCTCAGCAAACTAATGCAGGAACAGAAAAACCAAACATCACATGTCCTCTCTTATAAGTAGGAGCTGAATGATGAGAACACATGGTGGGGGCAGGGAACAACACACTCTGGGGCCTGTCAAGGAGGGCAGGGGGAAGGGAGAGCATCAGGAAGAATAGCTAATGGATGCTGGGCTCAACACGTAGGTAATGGGTTGATCTGTGCAGCAAACCACCATGGTACACGTTTACCTATGTAACAAATCTATACATCCTGCACATGTACCACGGGACTTAAGACAAAAGTTGAAGGAAAAAAAAAGAAAGGCAGAGGGAGATCGACCCAGAAGAAGAGAAAGCAATGTGATCCCAGAGGCAGAGACTGGAGAAATGCGGCCGGCAACAAGAAGAAACTGGAGGAGGCAAGGAGACCCCAGAGGCTCCGCAGAAAGCAGAGGCCTAATGACACCTTGATTTTGGTTCAATGATACTGATTGCAGATATCTGGCCTCTATAACTGTGAAAATAATAGATCTTTGTCGAAAATCGCCAAGTATGGCAATTTGTTACAGAAGCCACAGAAACTAATGTGGAGAGTTATGTTCCATGTCCTTGAGGGTGCAGTGTCTATGTAAATAATTTGAAATTCTTCTGCATTGGAGATTTGCCTCTTTGCCCACTTTATTATTTATTCAGTCATCTATTTACATTAGTATTAACTCATAAATATTTATTTTATTCTCGGAGTTATAATCCAATACTACTTTATTTTGTTCTCTACATTCTTTTGGGAGACACATGTCTTTCTCTGCGTAAGTGACCTACCACATCCACAGATGCCTTGGGCAGAGCATGAGAAAGTTCTAGGGATTAGATGGAGATTTAGAAGAGTTTGTCCACACCCATGACAGTGACCTGCAGGCTGGGTGTGCAAACTTTGAAACAAATATAGAGTAATTAACTTTTCCTTAAAGCAAAAATGCAAAAGACAGTGTTACGTGCACACATAAAATGGATTTTGCACACAATTGACTAAATGAGTAAATAATATCTGTAAAATATGCATCAAGTCTTCTCAGTAGTATAAGTTAACAAAATGTCTCAGTCTATTCAGGCTGCTATAACAAAATACCTTAGACTGGGCAATTTATAAACAACAGAAATTTATTGCTCATAGTTCTGGAGGCTGGGAAGTCCAAGATCAAGTGCCAGCAGATTTGGCATCTGATGAGGTGGAAGGGAAGTCAAGCTCCTTCAAGCCTCTTTTTTTTTTTTTTTTT
>NW_016107338.1:3318041-3346913 GCF_001604975.1 Cebus imitator
TTTTACACATTTTTTAAAAATTTTCTAATTTACTTTACTTACTTTAACTTTATTTATTTATTTATTTATTTTTAAAGACAGGGCTTCACCATGTTGGTCAGGCTGGTCTTGAACTCCCAACCTCAGGTGATCCGCCTGCCTTGGCCTCCAAAGTGCTTGGATTACAGGCGTGAGCCACCACGCCCAGCCGACTTTGAGCCTCTTTAACAAGGGACCCTAATCACATTCATGACAGCAGAGTCCTCATGACCTCTTCATCTCCTAAAAGCCCCACCCCTTAATCCTTGCATTGGAGGTTAGGTTCCAACACATGGATTTTGGGGAGGACGCAAACATTCAGATTATAGCAATGTGGAATTCATATTTAAGAATAAAAAGCTAGTTCAGGTCTTGGTTGATGTCACTGATAGACTGTAGTCACCCTGAACTAACAAAGACCAGCAGCTACAGTCTGTTTTCTTCAGAAAAACCTCCAGGCAAAGCCACTCCACATTCTTATGTTGTTCTCACTCCAAAAAACGTATGTTCCTTGCTGATAAGGTTTTCCTTGTTTCTGACAGAAGTCTCTTCAGCTTTAACTTCTATTTTCTGCCATCCAGTGATAGAACAAATAAGTGTTTCCAAATAAGTTTTAATGCCAAATTGGTTTGGGGACAAAAAGGGCTGCAAAGTTCACAGTACTTGAGGGACGAGTGAGAGGAAAGGGCCCTGGTCTAAGTGCTAGATGCACAGGCCTTAGATTTCCTTCAAGTGCCATTACTTTTCTATAAACAAGTGTGTTAATTGAAGAACATATTTCTCGGTCTAGGCACAGTGGCTCACACCTGTAATCCCAGAACTCTGGGAGGCCAAGGCAGGCAGATCACCTGAGGTCAGGAGTTCGAGACCAGCCTGACCAACATGGAGAAACCCTGTCTCTACTAAAAATACAAAATTAGCCAAGCATGGTGGCACAGGCCTGTAATCCCAGCTATTCGGGAGGCTGAGGCAGGAGAATTGCTTGAACCCAGGAGGCGGAGGTTGTGGTGAGCCGAAAGTGTGCCATTGCACTCCAGCCTGGGCAATAAGAGTGAAATGCCGTCTAAAAAAAAAAAAAAACATGAACATATTTCGCAAAGAAGGGAGCGATCACAGCCCAGTCTCTAGAAGTTAAAAGAGTAGCCTTTGGCATAGGATAGACCTGGGTTTTCATTTTGGCTGTACCTCTTACCATTTTGGTAAGATGTTGAGCAAGTTATCTCCCTGGGACTTATTTTGTCATGGGTCATATATGTCATGGGTCATGTGAAGAGTATATGGAATCGTGTGACAGAACATGGCAGGCACTGAGCTGACCTTAACCAGACCTGGCAGTATATTAGGGTCCAATTCCCACCCTCCTCTCTCCTTCCCCCATTGCACAGGTGGGTTCCTGAATTGTTCTTGCTGCCTTAAATTTGTACAGCCCCAAACTGCAACCTGTAATCTTCCCTCTAACTCTGAAAAAAAAGCCTTCCAGCCAGTAACTTATCAGTTTCTGAGTATACCCTTGATAAAGCTAAAAGTGAGCCACCTTGCCTAGCATGCATTAGCCCTGACTCCTTACCTAGTATGCACTAGCCCTGACTCCTTGTCTAGCCTGCACTAGAGCTGACTCCTTGTCTAGCATGCATTATCCCTGACGCCTTGCCTAGCATGCACTAACCCTGACTCCTAGTCTAGCATGTGCTAGCCCTGACTCCTTGTCTAGTATGTACTAGCCCTGACTCCTTGTCTAGTATGCTCTAGCCCTGACTCCTTGCCTGGCATGTATTAGCCCTGACTCCTTGTCTAACATGTACTAGCCCTGACTCCTTGTCTAGCGTGCTCTTGCCCTGACTCCTCATCTAGCATTCACTAGCCCCCTCTCTGGAACCTGGTGCATTCTACCTTTACCCTCTCCTGCTGGCAGTAACCCTACTTTGCCTCGCAAACACCTCTCTAGAACTAGGGCCTCACTCAGAACCCCCCTACTGCCTCACCCCAGTCACTATCCACAACTCAAAAGATGCTGGCATAGCCTGGCTCAAACTGAAGGTCCCTGTGCCCTCTAAGATTCTGACATCCAAATGCCACTACCTCTCAGTCCCTCTAACCCTAGTTCACCCTCTAGCTGGCTCCTCCTCTGCTGATGGTCTGCTTGCTTCACAGCTGAGGCACTGAAAGTATCCATTATCTTGTTTTACCCTCCACAACAACTTTTGAATTGCCCCATTTCACAGACGAGAAAACTGAGCCCCAAAGATATTCAGTAATTTGCCCAATGTTCATGACTAATAACCTCCTAGAACTTGGGGTCCCCTGACCTCTAATTCAGGCTCCAGTCAGCTTCCTGTGTCACAGATCCAAAGTTGAGAAGAGCCAGCTCTGTAATTTGCACTTTGGATGGCAGCAAATCAAACTTTAAAGGTTTGGCAGGTAGTGCTGTTTCTGACTCCCAGACATTTGGCAGTGGTTGGTATATGTTTCCAGAGATACATTTCTATATGAAAGAAAAAAAGAGGAACATATTTGTTTGACTAATAAACATGCAATCCCAAGGGCTCTACAAAATTTTAAGCCCTCAAATGGCCCAGAGACCTGCCCAAGTGAAAGAGACAAGGAAGTATTGAGCTGGGCAGAAACATCTGATTTTATTGCAAAGGGGCCCTTTGGGATATAAGTGCTGTTAACACGTTCCCAGGAGGAGGGAAACAGAATTTTCCAAGGCTCTCCCGCACTCAGTGCACTCTGTCTCTCAGAGGACACAGGGGCCTTATAGAATCAGGCACAAGAGAATCAGCCCTGGTGGCCTTGAAAGCCACATTCAACATTATTAGGAGGCAAAGACTCCAACACACCAGTTTGAAAACTAGATGTCTCAGCCCTCATCGACATTGGAAATGACCTTGTTAACTTAATTTATTCAATTTTTTAATCTCCGGGTATATTCCTTGGGGTCAAGGATGTTGCCTATTCACTGCTGGGTCCCCAGCTCCTAAAGGTATCTGACATACAGCAGATCAGCAAATATTCTTTGAGTGCACCTATTATAGTTTCCATCTTGGACCTTCTTTGTTAGACACCAGCAAGACAAAAGGTACTGTGCTTTCACGGGCATGGGGTGGGGTAAGCCAGGTAGCCAGCATTAGTCTGCTCCCCAGCGGTCAGAGGTTATTGCCTGGTGTGACCAGGATAGGGGCGGTCAAGGGCATCTATCCTACTTACACATTGTTTCTTTGTTTTAAATAACAAGTATTATCATGAATTTCTTTGCCAAAAGGCCCATCTCATTAAACCTACCAAATATCTTCCCTATCCCAAACTGAGTTGTAATTAGTAATGATTACTATTGGCTCTCATTTACTGATTGATTACCATGTTGTACGTATATATTATCTCATCAAGTTCTTAAAGCGTCTCAAATTTGTATTATTATCCCTATTTTTCTGATGAAGAAACTGAGGCTTGGAGAAGCTAAGAAACTTGGCCTAGGTTATACAGCTGTTAAGCAAAGGACACAAGTTGTGAACCTGAACCTAGTCTATTCAAAGCCCCTGATTTTCACCACTATGCTAGACTGCCTCTCACAAAGTCACAAAATAAGTAAATTGCTTGTTTTCCTCTTAAGTCAAAATTTCACAAGGAAAAGCATTTAGCCCAGATTCTCTTATCAGACTTGGATTATTCAGTTACCTCCTGGAAAGCAGCAAAACTGCCTTTCTGAGCTGACTGGGTCACTGAGGTCATCTCTCCCTGATGTGCTATCAGAGTCAGATCAGAACAACTGAAGTGGAGACCAGCCTTGGCAGCCCTTAACTGCCAAGAATGATATAGAGGGTGGCAGTATCGCAAAAGGAAATCAACTTGTGTTTTCAGTCAACTAACGGTCTTCCCTCTGTGGGTCTTTCCTACGTTTCACCTGTCTTGGGAAGAAGTGTGCATGGGCACGGGTGAATTCGTTTACAGAAGTGTGCCAGAGCTGTGGGCACAAGGTGCCACTTCCTTAGGTCATATCCATCCTCCATCCAGGACAGACCAAAGCTCACCCAGAATCCTTCCTGATATTTTCAATAATAAATGTGCCATGGGTTCCTGGTATCCTCCCAGGAGGTGGTTCTCACAAGGGTGTTAAAAAAAAAAAAAAAAAGAATCTGTCCTGTCCTATTAAATTTGTGGTTTCCTGTAATAGCTCAACATGGACCATTACCCCACCTAGCACCCCTCTCTGTTTTTGAACCCTCGACCTCACCAGCTTACCTATTACATTAACTCCCAAGACAATACCATCTCTGTCCTCCTGAAAGGGAATGAGACCTGGAACTTTATCTAAAGAGGGGTCTCAGTTCTGAGCGACTCAGGAAGGATGGATGTCTACCAGTCTCCATTGCTAGAGAAGGATTCATTAGGGGCACCCCAAATTCTACCTCTTAGAAGAGCCATCCCACACCAATTCCATGCAATAGTTGCCTCAGGGAAGGTCATGCAATAGTCCTCAGCTTTCCATCAGGGCTGGTGGTCCAAAATCAATCTCTCATCTGCTCCACTGGCAGTGCCCTCCATTGTGGGTGCCAAGAAAGTGGTACTTTAGCTGGGGGGGTCAAGCAGAAAGGAAAAGATACATAACTGCAGCTGCACCGTGTCATGACGTCAGGGACTGGAAACTGAAGAAGGCACGGGAGGGAGAAAGGTGAGGGATGTTTGTTTGGAAACCATCTCGCACAGTCCAAATTAAACAAGCTGTTTTCTCAAGTCTACCTTCCATCTCTGACTGTCTCTCTACTTATTCTTACCTCTCCTAAAACCTCTCTCCCTCAACCCAATGTCCCACTTCTATAAGAGTCTAAGGAATTCTTCTTGATCCTTTAAGAGCCTCAATTGCTGCATAAACTTAGTATCACTGGTCCCATTTTAAAATGCCAAGAACAAAGCAAGGCCCACATCCTCTCCTTGAAAACTGCAGCCATCTCTGACCTCTCTCCCACCTCACCAGTCTTGAAATTTACTGACTGTATCATTCATTTAAATACTTGAGCCTCTGTTCGGCCCAACAGAGGCCATGGCCTTTTTGTCTTGAATATTCTTAGATTATTTCATGTAAGTATCTTATCTTCCTGGGAAAACTGTAGGCTCCCTGGAGTCTAGGACATGTAGTTCTTTAGTATATGACACTGTGTCATATACAACGTTCTATATTTGGTTCTGAATACACAGGAAATGTTTTTTATGAAGCTGCAATGAGCTGAACAGAATCATAGGGAGGCATATGACAAAAGATAAAATCACTGGGCACTCACCAGGAAAATGTTTGTGGCCTCCAATTTCAGGTAAGCAATGCCTAGGATGGGCCCCAAGGTATAAGGCAGAATAACACATGGGCCAGTACCTGTTGCAATAGGTAAGCTGGTTTGGGATTGAGCAGTCTGCACATGCAGAGGGAAGAGGGAGGAAGATCTGTGTTTTATTTGGACTGAGACTCAACATCAAGCCAGGCTGCCCAAATGGCAACACTTCCCTGGAACAGGTGCCAAGTTCATCAGATTAGCTGTCCATTAGTCATTTGGCACTATTCTATATCTCTATCATCATCCAGTTTTCAAAGGACACCGGATTTTACCTCAACCCCCACCTTTGTTGAAACAAATAACTCATCAACTTACCCAATTGAACAATGTAATTCAGAGGTAGCCCTGGGAATTTCACTGACAGCTCTAGAGTTCCATGTCTACTCCCTGCAGTTGGAAGTAGGCTTCCCTGTTCTCTCACCAGCACATTTGAACTCTAAAAGGGGTTTTTTCTATTGGCCTCCCCTGCAGATGTTTAATGGCCATTTTTCTAATGGCCTCCCTCCCTAGCAAGAATGAACCTTCAGCCAGGCAGAGCGGCTCATGCCTATAATCCCAGTACTCTGGAAGACCGAGGCGGGAGGATCACTTGAGCCCAGGAGTTCAAGACCAGCCTGGGCAACATAGGGAGAACCTGTCTCTACAAAAAAAAAAAAAAAAAATTGGCTGGGCATGGTGGTGCACACCTGTAGTCCCAGCTACTCAGGAGGCTGAGGTGGGAGGATCGCTTGAGCCCAGGAGGCAGAGGCTGCAGTGAGCCAAGATCACGCCACTGCATTCTAGCCTGGGTGACAGGGGAAGACTCTGTCTCAGAGAAAAAGAAAAACTTTCTGGCCACTATATGAGTAGGAGAAATCAGCAACCTGAGAGACGTCGGTACTCACAGAGTATACAGCGTGAGGCTAGTGTTGGAGTCTCTGGAGGGCTTGTCAGTATTAGGAGGGGCTTCAGAGAGCACCTGCTCCATCACCAGTGTTAACAGGCCAGGAGCCTGAGGCCTTGGAGACTGGACGACCTCCCAAGGCCACACCGTGTCATCACAGTGTCTCTGCACCTGGGGCTTTGGCCTCCAAACTCCCAGTCCCAGGTTTTCCCAGTATCCAAGAAGAAAATAATGCAAAGAATTAAAAAATAAGGTACAAACTCTGTGGTAAAACTTGATGGGTGAGAAGGACAATATCCTTTGAGAGCTCACAAAGAACAGCAACAGAAACGTTCCACAGAACAGCTAGAGTGGGTTGTGGAGCTCATTGTTGACAGAAGTATCTATAGTGCCCACCAGACCACGTGTGTGTTTGCTAGGGCTACTGTCATGAAGACCACAGACTGGGGGGCTTTTTCCTTTGAGCCTCTGTTCAGCCCGACAGAGGCCATGGCCTTTTTGTCTTGACTATTCTTAGATTATTTCATGGAAGTAATTTATCTTCCTGGGAAAACTGTAAGCTTCCTGGAGTCTAGGACATGCAGTTCCAGGGTCTCACTCTGTCACCCGGACTGGAATGCAGTGACGGTCACAGTCCACTGCTGCCTTGACTTCCCAGACTCCAGCAATCCTCCCACCTCAACCTCCTGAGTAGCTGGGCCTACAAGTGTGTGCCACAATGCCAGGCCAATTTTTGAAATTTTGGTAGAGATGGGGTTTCACCGTGTTGCCCAGGCTGGTCTCAAACTCCTGAGCTCAAGCACCACCACCTCAGCCTCCCTAAGTACTGGGATTACAGGCGTGAGCCACCACGCCCAGCTGACTAGGGGGCTCAAACAACAGAAATGTATTTCCTCTCAGCTCTGGAAGCCAGAAGTTCAAGACTGAGGTGTCAAAAAGTTGGCTTCTTCTGAGGCCTCTCTGCTTGGCTTGTAGATGGCAGCCTTCTCCCTGTGTCTAGACATGGTCATCACCCCTCTGTGTGCCTCTGCATCCTAATCTCCTCTGCTTATAACGCCACCAGCCTATTGGATTGGGATCCACCCTAAAGACCTTATTTTAACTTACCCCTTTAAAGTCTCTATCTCCAAATACAGACACATTCTAAGGTACTGGGGGTTAGGACTTCAACGTATGAATCTGAGGACGACAGCATTCAGCCGATAGCACTCAATAACATTTCATTCTTAATCTACTAGTGGGGAGTGGTCCAGTTCTCCTCCTCCTCCAACAGGAGATTTGGGCTAGTCTGCTGAGACATTGGCCTAGAAACTACAGTGGGGCTGGTGCCTCTCAATCCAGCAGCCAGAGCAGGACCGCAGGGCTCCCTGAAGAGCCAGGAGCCAACCTTCCAGGAGCGACTGCCCTGAGTCATTCCACGTGCCCTTGTCACACTCTTCTCACCAATCTCCGTGGATGTCCACATGCAAATACAGAATAAATAGGAGACTTTCTGAAAGAAACGCAGTTTGGCCTTTGGCCCATTCACGTGGAACAGAACTCCTGGGTTAAAGAGTAGAGGGAACTGTGATGGAGATGAAGGTTACACTGTGGCCCTGGCCTGGTCCCAAGTGAGCAGTATCCTCAGGCCCTGAGGCTGGAGAGATGGCTGCCACCCCAGCTGCCCTGGCCTGGCCTACCCTGCAGGGGTGAGCTGGTGGGGCAGTGCCTCCCTCCAGCTTCACATTTTCTACAGATTCTTCACACATCTGCAGCCACTTCCTGAAGACAGAAATCAGTTGGTGCCTGCCTGTTTGGAAAGTCACCAAAGTAAAGAGCAAAACAGCATCCAAATTGGTGGAAAACACTCTTTCAAGTCTGAAAAATAGTCCTTTGATTATGTAAAAAATTGACCATAAAGATAGTACAGAAATTGTGTCACTGGGAGCAAAGTGTGTGGTGATTTTAAAAAAAGAAAAAAAAGGCCAGGACATGAGAACTGTGTTATAAATCATGCTCCACTTTTGGAGGAAGAACCAATAAGAGTCTAAAACCTAGCTGGGCATGGTGGCTTACACCTGTAATCCCAAGATTTGGGGAGGCCAAGACAGGAGGATCGCTTGAGGCCAGGAGTTTGATACTGGCCTGGGCAGTATAGCAAGACCCCATCTCTACTAAAAACAAAACAAAACCAAAAAATGAAAAAGCAAAAACACAAAAACCGTAGCCAAGCATGGTGATGCATGCCTGTGGCCCCAGCTACTCAGGAGGCTGAGGCAAGAAGATCTCATGAGCTCAGGCATTTGTGGGTGCAGTGAGCTATGATTGAGCCACTGCACTCTAGCCTGGGGACAGAGCAAGACCCTAACTCTTTCAAAAAGCACAAAACCATTGTGCCCCCCTGTAGCAAGGAACTTACAAGAAGGACAGGTTTGTCTAACTCCTAGGACAACAAACATCAAGGGAACATCAAAAATGCTTCTCTGACCTTGCTCTAGACTCACTTGATCATTTACAAATGAGCCCTGTCTACCTACAAATGTGAAGTTCTCTGTGAATGAGATGAAACTTTGGTCACTTGCCGTATCTAGGGTCAAATAGCCTTTGGTCCATGCTTGTCAGAAAGACCCAATGACACAGGACACAAGGCAAAATGCCAAAAACTCCCCAAGCCTTTCTTATTCTCATACCCTTGGAGTCTTTCCTTGACAAAGTCAGTGGAGCAGTCCAGTCACAAAAGATACCCTGGCATTATTTAAGGTGCCTTCCCAGCTCAGAGCTTGATGGCTCCTTTACTTCCATTGACTATTCAACATTAGGGGATTTTCATGAGCCTGACACCAAGCACTGCCCTTATCAGAAGCATGGCACATTCAGGATAGCAAACTGCTCCCCATGGCTAGTATGTAAGGTGTGTTTTGCTTTAGATAATGTAAAATTTTCCCCTCTCTGTCCAACTGCACACAAATTCTTTGTTGTTTGTTTCTTGGGTGTTTTGTTTTGTTTTGTTTTGTTTGTTTGTTTGTAAGACGGGTTCTCATTTTGTCACCCAGGGGCTGGAGTGCAGTAGCACAATCATGGCCCACTGCAGCCTCCACCTTCTGGGCTCAAGCAATCCTCCCACCTCAGCCTCTCAAGTAGCTGGGACCACAGGCCCATAATACCACATCTGGTTCATTTTTAAAATTTTTTTGTGGAGCTGGGGTCTCTACAACTGTGTTGCCCAGGCTGATCTCCAACCCCTGGGATCAAGCAGTCCTCCTGCCTCAGCCTCTCAAAGTGCTGGGATTACGGGTGTGAGCCACTGCACCCCGCCTGCACATAAATTCTAAATAGGGCAAGTAAGCCAGGCAGTTGCTATGTAGGAATTTTTAAATCTGAAAATCCAAAACCTATGTGTGGAAAACACTACCTGAATGTACAGAGAGAAAACGTTGTGTCCTTTGTTGATGAAGAAAACCAAATCTTGTGAAATATTTAAAGAGGTTTATTCTGAGCCAATATGAGTACTCTGGCCCCACGGAACAGTCTCAAGAGGTCTTGAGAAAGTGTACCTGAGAGGATCAGGTTACAGTTTAGCTTTATACATTTTAGAGAGATGAAAGTTTCAGGCAAAGGCATCAATCAATACATGTAAGGTATATATTGGTTCGGCCCAGAAAGGCTGGTCATCTCAAAGCAGGGACTTACAGGTCATAGGTGGATTCAAAGATTTTCTGATTGCCAACTGGTTGAAAGAGTTCAACTTTGTGTAAAGGCTTGCCAGTAGAAAAAAGTGCTTGAGTTAAGCTAAGCGGGGTTCTGGCAACCAGGGCTCTTGCTACATAGATGAAGCCTCATAGGCAGCAGTCTTTGGAGAGAATAGATGGTAAATGTCTCTTTTTGGACCCTAAAGGGTGTTTATCCCTCCTAAATTCAGGAAAGCCCTGTGTGCATTAATGGAGATTGTCTACAGATTCAAATTTCCTCCCCTAAAAGACAGTTTTGTGGGATCATTTCAAAATATGTCAAAGAAATATATTTTGGGATAAAATCTTTTTATTTCCTTCAGGGTCTACTATCTGTCCTGCGATGCTAACCAGAGTCAAGTTGGCATTTGGCGTCTTATTGCCAGAGTCTGCTTTGTTAGTCTTATGATCTCTATTTTAATATTAATGCTGGTCAATTGTGCCTAGACTCCAAAGGTAGCAGCTATAATGAGGTGGTCTGACCTTCCTTCCTGTATTAGTTCATTTTCACATTGCTCTAAAGAACTACCTGAGACAGGGTAATTTATAAAGAAAAGAAGTTTAATGGACTCACAGTTCTGTGTGGCTAGGGAGGCCTCAGAAAACTTGCAATCATAGCGGAAAGCAAAAAGGAAGCAAGGCATGTCTTCCACAATGGCAAGAGACAGAGAGCAAAGGGGTAACTGCCACACACTTTTAAACCATCAGATCCCGTAAGGACTCACTATCACAAGAACACCATGAGGGAAAGCGCCCCCATGATCCAGTCACCTCCCACCAGGTCCTTTCCTTGACACAACACATAGGGATTAAAATTCTACATGAGATTTGGGTGAGGACACAGAACCAGACCATATTACTTCCCATCATGGCTGGGTGTGATGGTTAATACTGAGTGTCAACTTGATTGGATTGAAGGATGCAAAGTATTGATCCTGGGTGTGTCTGTGAGGGTGTTGCCAAAGGAGACTGACATTTGAGTCAGTGGGCTGGGGAAGGCAGACCCACCCTCAATCTGGTGGGCTCAATCTAATCAGCTGCCAGCAAATGTAAAGCAGACAGAAAAATGTGAAAAGTATGAGACTGGCCTAGCCTCCCAGCCTACATCTTTCTCCCGTGCTGGATGCTTCCTGCCCTCAAAGAGCAGACTCTAAGTTCTTCAGTTTTGAGACTTGGACTGGCTCTCCTTGTGCCTCAATCTTGCAGACAGCCTATTGCGGGAGCTTGTGATTTTGTAAGTTAATACTTAATAAACTCCCCTTTACACACACACACACACACACACACACACACATATATATACACACATATATACACACACACACACATACAACTTTATATATATATATACATATGTGTGTGTGTGTGTGTGTGTGTGTGTGTGTGTGTGTGTGGGGGGGGGAGTTTATTTTTTTTTAAATGTATATATATATATATATATAATCTCCTTAGTTCTGTCCCTCTAGGGAGCCCTGACTAATACACTGGGAATTCAGTTTTTCATGTTTCTCTGGGGTTCCCTTGGTCCAAAAGGGATCCACTCAGTTGCGAGTGGGTGGCAAGGGGGTGCTTAGGATTTTATTTTTGGTTTACACGTTATTTGTAAGGACTTAGCAAAATGCAACTAAAAGTGAATAAATGAATGATCCATACTAGTCCCCATCCTCCATGGAACTAGGAACACCCATGGGCCCTTCATCCCTTTGAGACTGAGTTCCCAGAGGCTGCCCCGCAGGCTACCCAGGGAGTGCAGGAGGTGTCTGCCCTGTTTCTTGCATGTAAGATTTATCTGCTAGAAGTCATTGATAATAGTTAATATCCATGTTGGTTTAATTAAAAGGATTAGTTTTTCTCCCATATCATTAAAATGAAACTTGGTGTCGGAACAAAGAAAATCAGAAGCACTCTAGCAATATGCATCCAATTAGATAACCAGTAAATTTCATAACAACAAAATGCTAATAGTTCTGCAGAAAAAGAATGGGGTAGATACTCATTTACAGTAACATTCCAGTTCTTTTTTCATTCATTAAGGAAAGGCTGCCCACTGGCCAAATTCAGGAAGTTAGTATTCTAATCAAGATAAAGACCTAGACCTGACACGTTATAATGGCCTTAGGAATGCCCAGGGCATGATGAACCAACACAACCTGCAAGGACAACTGAGGTAGAGACCCAGGTGTGGGAAAGGTTTAAACGTAACCTCCACAGCCTGGATGAGGACAGGAAGTAGCAATCCTGTACTGGAAAGGGTCAGGACATTCCACTGGGGCCACACTTCCGGCTACACCCAGGGTGAGCCCAATCCCCCAGGGCATGCAGATGAGGTCGGCAGCACAGCCCTGCCCTGCCCTTGTGGAGATGACAGCACAGGGAAGAGATGCATGCCGGGGACTATCAGAAAGCAATCCCAACTGCGTGTGAGGAAGTGTTGGGTAGAAACTCTGACTGCACATACCAGAAATGCAGAAAAGACAGTCAGAGGAGGTTCATCAGGAGGAGAAAAGCTTAAACTGGGTAT
This sequence comes from Cebus imitator, assembly GCF_001604975.1. NCBI lineage: Eukaryota > Metazoa > Chordata > Mammalia > Primates > Cebidae > Cebus > Cebus imitator. The sequence goes on from NW_016107338.1 coordinate 3,330,495, forward strand.
TCAGGGGACAGATAAGGACTCCCTGCAGCAAAGAAGAGAATGGCATTAGAAATAAAGGAAAATAAAAATTGATTTCTTTATAAAATGGAGTCATATCTAAAGAATTGGTGGGAGTTTTCTATGACATGGGTTATTAATTAGAGAAATTTCATGAGGGCCTGGTATATTCTCTCTCCCCACTTTCTCTCTCAACTGTTGATGTGCTTTTTGTTTAGTTATGAAACCAGAGGGCATCATTCTATAAATTAGAACTTTCAGGAGAGTAGAGGCAAACCTCTGAGGTTATTCAGAGTCATTTAAACATTATCGTTAGTAAGTAAGGGTGACTCACCACAACCTCTCCTAGGCAGGTAGATTGGGTCCAAGAGGGTCATGATTCATTCTCCCTCACCCCAGAAATCAGGCTCCCTAGCATGGCAGGAAGCAGCCCCTGTCTTCTCCAGGGCAGTTGACTAGGGACTTCCAGCAGGTTTCTTGAGCCTGCTCAGCAGCCGTCTCCTGAAGGCCACTGAGACTTACTGTAAAGGGTGCAGCTCAGAAGGGGAGATCCTCCTCACCTCTGGGGAATTCAAGAATGAGGCATCAAGCCAGAATTCATTATACACTTCCCCACGTTCCACGGAACTCCTTTCCCTGAATGTCTCATAGGTTCAAACTGTAAGTCCCAGAAAGTTGACTACATGAATGTGCCTTCTAAATGAACTGTTTGTTTTAGACATTAAAGAAGATCTAAATAAGTGGAAAAATTTCCTGTTTATGAGTCAATAGACTTAACACTGATAAGATAGTGAAATTCCCCGAACTGATCTACAGATTCAACAAAAACCCTATCAGAATCTCAACTGATTTCTTCATAGGAATCAATCATGATTGTAAAATTCATATGGAGTTTCAAGGGATCCAGACTAGCCAAAACAATCCTGAAAAATAACAAAGTAGGAGAACTACACTTCCTGATTTCAAAACTTACTACAGACATTCCTGGTTACTATAAAGTAATCAAGACAGTGTAATACTAGCACAAGGACAGACATGTCGATGAATAAAATTAACAGCCAAGAAAGAAACCCCATACATCTCTGATCAACTAATTTTCTTTTTTTTTCTGTTTTTTTTTTTTTGGTTTTTTTTTTTTTTGACAGAGTCTTGCTCTGTCATCCAGGCTGGAGTGCAGTGGTGCAATCTCAGCCCACTGCAACCTCCGCCTCCCAGGTTCAAGAGATTCTCCTGCCTCCCTGCAAGAAGCTGGGACTACAGGCATGCGCCACCACGCCCAGCTAATTTTTGTATTTTTAGTAGAGACAGGGTTTCACCATGTTGGCCAGGGTGATCTCAATCTCTTGACCTCGTGATCCACCCGTCTTGGTCTCCCAAAGTGCTGGGATTACAGGCATGAGCCACCACGCCCAGCCTGTGATCAGCTAATTTTCTACAAGGGTACCAAGACTGCTATGTGGTCCTTCACATCATATGAAAAAATTAACTCAATTGGTCATTAGGAATGTAAATCAAAACCACAGTGACATACTACTTAATACCTGTGAGGATGGCTGTAATAACTTATTTTAAAAAACAGAAGATAAGTATTGATGAGGATGTGGAGTAATTAGAACTCTTATGCATTGCTGGTGGGTATGTAAAATAATGCTGCCACTATGGAAAACAGTTTAGCAGTTCCTTGAAAAGTTAAATATAGAATTACCACATGACCCAGCAATTCCACTCGTGTGTATGTGTGTGTGTGTGTGTGTGTGTGTATTGTATATATATATGGGTGTGTATATAAATATGTACAAAGTTTCTATGTGTGTATATAATATATATATATTTGTGTATATATATAACATATATATATATACACACATACATACAAGAGAAATGAGAACATATACCCACATAGAAACTTGTACAGAGATATTTATAGCAGCATTATTTATAATATCCAAAAGGTGGAAACAACCCAAATGCCTGTCAATGGATGAATATATCAGCAAATGGCACTATATACATACAATGGAATATTCAGCCACAGGAAAAGGAATGAAGTACTGATACATGCTGTAACATGGATGAATCTCTAAAACATTATGCTAACTGAAAGAAACCAGGCACAAAAGGTAACATATTGGAATATTCCTTCTATATAAAATAGCCAGAATAGGCAAATTCATCAAGACAGAAAGTAGACTAGTGGTTAACAGGGGATTTAATTATTTGGGGTGATTATTTCATGGATATGGGTTGTTCTTCTGGGGTGGTGAAAACGTTTTGAAACTAGAGAGAGGTAGCGGTTATACATTATAAATGCACTAAATACCACAGAATTGTACATTTTAAACTGGTTAATAGTATGTTACATAAATTATACCTCCATTTTAAATGGTTAACTCAGAATAGAGGAAAGATCTAAAATAAAGAGCTAAGAGTAAGATCCAGGGCCAGGAGCCTGGGCTTACACCTGTAATACCAGTGTTTTGAGAGGCCCAGGTTGGAGGGTTGCTTGAAGCCAGGAGTTTGAGATTAGCCTGGGCAAATAGTGAGACCTTGTCTCTACAAAAAAAAAAAATTTTTAACTAGCCAGGCATGGTGGTGCACACCTGTAATCCCAGCTAATGGGGAGGCTCAGGCAGGAGGATCACTTGAGCCCAGGAGCTTGACAGTGAGCTTCATCAAGCCACTGCAATCCAGCCTGGGTGACAAAGCAAGATCTTGTCTGTATTAAAAAACTCTTATGACTCAATGTAAAAAGACTGATTATCCAATCTTAAAATGGGCAAAAAATCTGAATACACATTTCTCCAAAGATGATATATAAATGGCCAATATGCACATCTAGAAATGCTCTAGATCATTAGTCATTAGAGAAATGCAAACAAAAACCATAACACTACTTCTCACTCACTAGGATATTTTTTAAAGAAAGAAAGAAGAAAAGAACAAGTGTTGGCCAGGATGTGGAGAAATTGGAACCCTCGTACAGTCAGGCAATTCCTCAAATGATTAAACATAGAGTTACCATATGATCCAGCAATTCCACTACCAGGTATATACCAAGAGAATGAAAACACTCCCTCACAAAAGCTTACATACAAATATTTACAGCAACATTGTATAAGAGAAATGAGAACATATACCCACAAAGAAACTTGTACACAGATGTTTATAGCAGCATTATTCATTAGAGCCAAAAGATGGAAGCAACCCGAATGTCCATCAACTGATGAATGGATAAACAAAATGTAGCATACACATACAATGGAATAATAGTCATAAAAAGGATTGAAGTGATGATACATGCTACAACACGCATGAACCTTGAAAACATGCTAAGTGAAAGAAACTAGGCACAAAGTCCACATATTATATAATTCCATTCATATGAAAGTCCGGAATAGAGAAATCTATAGAGGCAGAAAGTATATCAGTGCTTGTTTAAGGCTGGGGTCGGGAGAGAAGACGGGGTGATAGCTAAAGAGTAGCAGGTTTCTTTTGGAAGCAAAGAAATGTTCTAAAACTGCCTGTGATGATGGTTGCACAACTCTGCACATACTAAAGTGCAGTGAATTGTATACTTTAAATGGACAAATGTATGGCATGTTAATTATACCTCAATCAAGCTTCTTTTTTTTTCCCCACAGATGAGGGGCCTTTGTTGGATGGTGAGGGTGCATATAGACAGGTGGGAGGCTGCTAGATGGTGTTGCATACCTTCTCAGTTTGCAGTGGTCCCTGAATGTCCAGTTTGCAAGTCTTGCTGTCCTTGTCAATGATCTCCAGCCACAGCTTGAGGAGCCGCTTTTCAGCCTGGGGTGAGGGCAGTTCTGGGCTCTTGCTTAGCTGCTTGTCTGAGTCCTCCACCGTGGTATGCAGAGTACAGCCCCTGGCAGCAGGTCCTGCTCGTAGGCTGCTGCCAGCTGGTTCATCACAGGGCACTCTACCTCATGTTTGATGGAGCGGGCACCATCGTGTGGTATTGTAGGCATCAACCAGCATGTCTGCCACCTCACGGTCCCAGAGCAGCATGACATTGTGCCTTTGCTTGACTCTTTTAGCCCAGAAGCTTAGCTCCTTGTTGATAAGTTGGATGAGCTACAAGTGGCAGAAGGGAGGAAGCAAACAATCTCTGATCCGTCCCAGAAACTCATCCCTCTGGAAGTGAGCTTTCAGGATAGGGCAAATCATTCTCCTTGAAGTTCTTTGAGATAGTGATCTTGTCACTTACCTGGACATCCCCCAGGTTTTCAGCAATACGGTTACAGCTCATCTCCAAAGCTTTCCTTCCGCCTCAGCTGCAGCATGTGCTATGTGATCTTGTCACTGGCCACACAGGAGATCATGATGAAGATGTCGTCCTTGCAATCAATGGTCATCCCTCTTCCATCTGTCAGCCGGCCCTCATCCAACAGCTGCAGCATGATGGTGAGCACATCTGGATGGACCTTGTCTACTTCATCAAAGAGCACCACAGCATTGGGGCACTGCATCAACTTCTTGGTCAGCTGGCCACCCTCCTCATGGCTGATGTAGCCTGGTGGGGACCAAATAAACTTGGCCACCTATTGTTGCTCCTGGAACTCAGACATGTCCAGCCTGATGAAGTCCTTTTTAGCATCTTTGTGCATATATTTGGCTGTCTGCTTGCCCAGCTCTGTTTTTCCTATTCCAGATGATCCCTAGAAAAGGAAGACCAAGAGGGTGTTCTTCCTCGTACCAACCATTCTCCTTCCTCCAGATCGCAACGCCCTCTGTGGCAATAGCACTCTCCTGGTCGGTGATGTGCTCCTTCAGTCGCTGCTCCAGGAGGAAGCGGCACCACTCCTCAGCCTCACACTTCCACTGCTTCTCTTGGTACTTGGCTTCAGAAGTGCTCAGAAGCTTCGTCACTTCCCCTTTTTGGGCATAATCCAAGGGTGTGTGTTCCATTTCACCGCTCTGCAGGGGGTTGGCTCCTCCATTAAGCAGCTCCTCGGCAGTGCGGCAGTCATCAGCAAGCACAGCATAGTGCAGGGCTGTGCAGCCCTTGAAACTGATATGGTTGTTCAGCCGGTTGTTGAAGTCACCCTCTTGGGTGACCAGGACTTCCAAAGAATGTTCCTTGGCGGTCTTGCAAACACTGCTGAAATAATCTCCAAGGTTTAGATCAGCCCTGGCAGCATGCAGGACCTGTACCAGACTGTTGTTTCGATTGATGGCTGCCACAATGAGTGCTGTCCAGCCAAGTCTGTGCCTTGCATTAATATCTGCACCTTCTGAGTTATTTATGGCTCAAAGCCAGAGCCCACTACAAAAGTGCTCTTTCCTTGGGTTGCTACCCACAACTGGAAGGAAATTTATACCGAAAACTTCTTCTAATTCCATCTTATTTATCTGAGATTGAAATGCTTTTAGCGATTGAAATCTTCATGGTATCTAATGCTAGTAGTATTCAGAGTCCTGGAACTTCTACACAGATACTACAGATAGTTTTGAAAAGGTGTGAAAACAACCAGTCTCGGAGGAATGATGATTATCAAGCCGCAGTGGAAAGGTTAATTATGGCTGCTCGTATATCGGATCCAAAGCTTTTCATCAAACACATGACTGTCAATGTTAATAAGGAACAAGTTTATAGTTTGGAACATTGTTCTGCCCTGAAATGGTTAAATGAGAATATGAAGTGGGCTGGAAAGGTTTGGCTTTTCAGTAACCATTAGTTAATAAAGTCTGCTCTTTTTTTTTTTTTTTTTTTAAGTTCAAGTAATCATTGTTGAAAATAAAAGGCAATAAAAATAAAGACAGTTTCACTATAAAAAATATATATATATCTGCACCTTCTGACAACAGCCTGCTGACTTCTTGCAGACCGTTGGCACGCACAGCTTCCATCAGGGCTGCATCCTTGTTGGATGGACTCTAGCTGTAGCAATGAACCACCAGCACTGTGGTCAGGGCCCACATGCCCAGTTGGGCCCTGTTGGGGACCCAGTTCCAGCTGCCCTGTCCTGGGAGTGCTTCTCCAGGGCCAGGAAGGTGTCTCTAAGTGGCAGCTATGAGGCATTTGGTATCAAAGCATCCTCCCTGGTGCCACCCCACATCTAGAGAGCAAGGCCAGCGATGTTCCAGGGCACCTCCCGGCAGCTGCCCTCAGCCACTGCAGCTCCCCAGACCTCCAGTGCTCACATTCCAGCCAATGGCACCTCCATGGCCCTAGAGCGTTGGGGACCTGAGCAGCCAGAGGAGTAGCCACGCCACCAGTGCTTTTCTCCTCAACACCAGGGACCCCAGCATCATGACAGCTGCTTCAATAACCCCCTCAATCAGGCTTTAAAAAAAAAAATTAAGGTTCCAGGCTGGGCATGGTGCCTCACACCTTTAATCTGTAATTCCAACAATGGGAGGCCAAGGTGAGCAGATTGTTTGAGCCCAGGAGTTCCAGACCAACCTGAGAAACACAGCAAAACTTCATCTCTATGAAAAATGCAAAATTATCTGGGCTTAATGGTACACACCTGTAGTCCCAGCTACTTGGGAGGCTGAGGTAGGAGGATCTGCTTGAGCCTGGGAGGTCAAGGCCGTAGTGAGCTTTGATCGTTCCACTGCACTCCAGTCTGGGTGACAAGAGCAAGACCTTGTCTCAAAAAAAAAAAAAAAAAATCATAAATGGAGGCTCTATTCCTCCCCTACATACATGTCTATACACCCACACAAAGACATGCTGTCTCCAGATCTATGCCTGGAAATTTTCAAAATTGGGTTAGTCCATTCCCTGACTTTGGGGAACTGATCCTTATTTGAGACTTCTGAGTCCTTCTGAAAGCTCGAGGTAATTGGCCATTTATGCACAAGGGCAAAGTAGTACTTTGATAATTACTAAAGCCACAGTCCTGAATCGCAGGAGTTAGGAGTTCGGAAAAACATCAACCACCCAACAGCCAGGTTTCTTTCCATGAAGGGAAGCCTCAGCTTCTGATAATCTCCAGCACATTCCTAGCACCTTCCGCTCATCTCCAGCTTCTCCTTTCCCATTTTGGCAAATTTTTCCTCCCTCCCTGCTCTCCCAGCTCAACAGACTCTTGACTCTGAGGAAAAGCAAGCACATGCCCACCACCTCCTTTCCAACCAAACACAACTGCCTCCAGCCCCCAGCTCACATGGAAAGCCCAGCTGAACTCTGATCTGAGTTAAAAGCCTTGTGTTGTGTATGCTAACGGGCTGTGGGTTTTTGCTTTTTTTCCTCCAGCTCGGATTACCTGGTTTCCAAGTGGGCCAACTCTGGGAGAAACCCTTCCAATCAATGCCTTCAGTTGAGGTCTAAATGTCCATGCCTCCTACTCCAAAGGAATAAGAAACAGACCAGGAAAAACATATTGCAACAGTTATTACATTAGTTCTTTATAACCAAGGTCTCCGGCTTGGGGTTGCGATGGGGGATGAAAGGTTTTCATATTTAATGAATAAATGCCTTGTAGTGCCTTTGGTTTTTCTTTAAAGAACTCCAAACATGTAGCAAATACTCTCTCGGTTCTCCATGTGGCACCCCCTCCTCCTGAAGAGAGGTGGAAAAGTATCCATTTTACAGATCCAGAAATGGAGACAAGTCACCTGATAACTTGTCTGACGCCCTAACAAGCTCTAAGGCTACAACTTTCACCCATCAAATTTACTTTCCACTTTACTTCGAATGTTCCTCTTAGATTCCCACTATCTGCTTTCCCTGGACAAATCTTACTTCCATTCAAATATTCAGACCCTCTTGGTCCATGATGTGGCCACCAAAACATAGCCCATCCTAATCCCAGCTTTGCTGGAACAAACAAAATCAAATCCCTGATCATACTGTATTGTATTCTTTAGTTGTTTTCATGTGGCATGCCCTAGTTGAGTGAGACCCTGCCAGAGATTAAATTTATTTTATTTTTTTCTTTTCTGTAGAGGGAAAATAACCAGCTTCTTCAAGACATTGGGCCATGAGGTTCACTGCAACCTCTGCCTCCATAGTCATATGAGCCAATTCCTTATAATAAATCTTTCCAGGTATACACATCCTGTTCTGTTTCTCCAGTAAAGCCTGACTAATACGTGTGGGAGGGGAAAGTTAGAAGAGAATTACAAACCTTTGGCTTAGAAAGGAATTTCTAGCCTTAAAATGATGGTAAAGGCCAGGGAAAGTGGCTCACACATGTAATCCCAGCACTTTGGGAGGCCAAGGAGGGAGGATCACTTGAGCTCAGGAGTTCAAGACTAGTCTGACCAACATGGCGAAAACCCATCTCTATTAAAAATACAAAAATTAGCTGGGTGTGGTGGTGCATGCCTGTAATCTCAGCTACTCAGGAGGCTGAGGCAGGAGAATCACTTGAACCTGGGAGATGAAGGTTGCAGTGAGCCGAGATTGCACCACTGTACTCTAGCCTGGNAAAAAAAAAAAAGGTAAAACATAGATGCAAAAATCCTCAACAAAATACTAGCTAACTGAATCCAACTACATATCACAATAATAATCCACCATGATTAAGTGGGTTTCATACCAGGGATACAGGGATGATTTAACATATGCAGGTCAAGAAATGTGATACACCACATAAACAGAATTTAAAACAAAAATCACATGATCATCTCAATAGATGCAGAAAAAGCATTTGACAAAATCTAGCATCTCTTTACGATTAAAACCCTCAACAAAATGGGGATAGAAGGGACATAACTTAAGGTAATAAAAGCCATCTATGACAAACCCACAGCCAACATTCTGCTGTAGGAAAAGTTGAAAGCATTCACCCTGAGAAATGGAACAAGACAAGGATGCCCACTCTCACCACTCCTATTCAACACGGTCCTGGAAGTCCTAGCCAGAGAAATGTGCCAAAAGAAAGAAATAAAAAGAAAGAAATAAAGGGTATCCCAATGTGTGAGGAGGAAGTCAAACTGTCACTATTCACTGAGGGAAATATTATTCGGCCATAAAGAGGAATGAAGTACTGATACATGCTACAACATGAATGAACCTAGAAAATATTATGCTAAGCAAAAGAAGCCAGACACAAAAGGACAGGTATTCTATGATTCCAATTACATTACATTTAAATCCAGAACAGGCAAATTCATAGAGACAAGAAATAGATTCATGGTTGCCAGGAGATTAGGGGAGTGGAGAATGAGAAGCGACTGCTTAATAAGCATGAAGTTCTCTTGGGCGATGGGAATGTTTTGGAACTAGGTACTGGTGTTGGTTGCACAACACTGCGAATGCGCTAATTGCCTCTGAGTTGTCTGATGTAAAATGGTAAGTTTTATGTTATGTGTATCTTACCACAATAAAAATAAGTAAATACCTCCCCAAGTAATATTTGTTGAAAATTTCAAAATTTCCAAATTTAAACAAGGGAAAGTAAAAGCAGTATTAGTGGCAGAGCACTAAGATCCTTAGTTATTGCAACCTGACACTGTTGCTTTTCATCTCACTGAATCCAAGGGCTTAGTAGAAAGGCCCACAGTCAACCAGACATGCAAAGATCCTTCCCGTGTCCTTTATGGGGCCACTCTCATCCCTGGAATGACCTCTGTGGATCCATTAGAACCAATGGGATGGGCAGTGGTCTCTCAGGGCTTTAGGAACGTTTCTTTTGCAGCCCCCAGAAGGCTCTGAGTTGGCTCACTTCATCTCCCTAGAATCTGGAAGAGTTTTGGAAAACTAATTTTTTTTCTTTTTTTGGCCAGAATCTTGCTCTGTTGTCCAGGCTGGAATGCAGTGGTGCAATCTCGGCTCACTGCAACCTCCAGCTGCCAGGTTCAAGCAATTCTCATGCCTCAGCCTGCTGAATAGCTGGGACCACAGGCACCTGCCACCACATCTGGCTGATTTTTGTATCTTTAGTGGAGTCGGGGTTTCATCATGTTGGCCAAGCTGGTTTCAAACTCCTGACCTCAGATAATCCACCCGCTTCAGCCTCCTAAAGTGCTGGGATTACAGGCAGGAGCCACTGTACCCAGCCTTGAAAACTAATTTAAACACAGATTTTTATCTTATTACTCTTGGCTTAAATTCAAATATAATACTAATATCCTACCTGTATAATCTTGCTAAAAGGAATGATAAGAGTAGAGAGACAAGGCAGCAGCCAGGTCCCCATGCAGACCTTTGCCTAGAGGCAATTAGGGGATTGTGGACATCAGAGCTTCAGGAAAGGCATTTAGGGACCATATAACCATCCTCACTCTACACATGAGGGCCTGCGGGCCCCATGAGGTTCAGTGACTTACTGCCTCTCACTCAGATGGGTAGAAAGCCAAGCCTTCTGTGGCACACACTTTCATGCAGGGACATGACACGTGCAATCCTAACATCCATGTAAAATCACATTACATCTTACCAGGAAAAATTGTAAAAGACACTCACATGTCCAAAAAAGATGACGGGGTTGTAACTACTTTTCTTTGTCTTTAAGCTATTTTACAATTATGCAAAACTAGAAATAACTGCAAATTCCCTATATCCATAGAAATGCAGATAGATTGTATCCAGTGGGGTGTAATTGGTTGTTGCTCTCTAGGGAGTCCAGTTTCGCATGGACTGTACTTGCAAATTCATTTCAGCATTCCTTATTATCTACATATCTTTAGTTCTTTAACTTCTTCCTTTCGAACCAGTTGTAGTATCTTATTGGTTTCCTCATTAATTAATCACCTAAGTAAAATCTTTGATGTGTTCATTGTATATTGATATGAAAATCATAATTTTACCTTTGAAAAATTATCCATTAATGTGCAGGAGAGAACAGCAGTCAGACATTTAAAAGTGGGTTTACAGAGCATTTTGCTTGAATGATAATAAGACTGCTGAAGAAAGAATGTCAAGTGAAGAAAACAAGATGCAATATTGAAAAACACAGTGTGTGGCTGGGCACAGTGTCTCATGTCTGTAATCCCAGCACTTTGGGAGGCTGAGGCGGGTAGATCACCTGAGGTCAGCAGTTCAAGATAAGCCTGGCCAACACAGTGAAACCCTGTCTCTACCAAAAATACAAAACAAGCGGGATGTGGTGGTGTGCACCTGTAATCCCAGCTACTTGGGAGGCTGATGCAGGAGAATCACTTGAACCTGGGAGGTGGAGGTTGCAGTTGAGCTGAGATCAAACCATTGCACTCCAACCTGGTCCAAAAAAGCAAAACTCTGTCTCAGAAAGAAATAAAATAAAAATACAGTGTGTGGCTGGGCATGGTGGCTCATGGCTGTAATCCTAGCACTTTGGGAGACCGAGGCAGGAAAATCACTTGAACCCAGGAAGTAGAGGTTGCAGTGAGCCAAGATTGTGCCAAACTGCACCCCAGCCTGGGCGACAGAGTGAGACTCCATCTCAAAAAATAAAAATAAAAAATACAGTGTGGTTCAATGATGTCAAAACACAAAGAACATCTAATGGAAAGAAATCAGGCAAAATATGAATAGGGGTTGCCAGTAGGTACTAAGATTTATGAGGGTTTTCTTGTTGCGGCTTCTTTATACCATCCTGCACTTGGCATGTTTTTACAATGAACGTGAATTGCTCCTTCATAGCCACACACACAAAATCTTTGAAGAGGAAAGAATAAAGTATATTCTCTACTAAAAGCAAGAACTAAGACACTGAGAAACAGGTAGAGCAGGACTTAGGAGACAAACAGTCCCTGCAAGATCAGAAGCCAAATGCCTCCACAGGGGAGATGGAATGGGCAGGGTGCCAGGACCCCGAAGGCCCCTCCAAGTCTGCAGAGATTTTATTTTTCCTTTTTATGATGGAAATACGCATGGCTCCATGTTTGCTTCTAACAACTTCTAAAGTAATCAGTGTAAAATAAATAACAATTGAAATTTAAATTATACATAGAGCCTGGAAAAACACCTACTTAACCTTTAATCTCCACTGAGAACTGAGATCCTCAGTAGGTAGTTTGGTGAATACTTATTAAACGTCCCTGTCAGAGACAGGATCAGAGTCTTTCTTTAGGAAGCCTATGAGCCACATTCAAGAACTTTGCAGAAATACACAAACCAGAACATTCCAAAACCTGTGTTTAACAGATGACAGTCACTAGTACAAAAAGACACATGCCCGATAAAGTTCAATGCTCAAACGAGGTAGTAAAATGAGTTCATTTACCCCCATTTGTATATCTTCCTTTAAAATAAAATTACACATGTATGTCAGGTGCTTTTCTTAGGCCAAAGCCCAGCTGCCTCCCACTTCGCCTGTGTCTGATGCGAGGCTGACCCTCTCACAGTTGCCACTGCGATATCAAGAGGGAAGAAAGACAGAAGGCAGGGATAGAGGTGACCCTGTGGAATTAAAAGGCTACTCAAACCTCCCATCACCCCAAGTTCTTCCACCTCTTGACAGGGAGAGTCAGCATTGGAATCAACTGTGATTCACCTGTGAGCAATTTAAATGACTTCTTCCTCACTTCTGATGTAGGACAGGTGAGCCCCAAACTGGGGCTTAGCCTATGCGGGTTCTTGGCTTTGCCCAGGAAAGAACTCAAGGGCAAACTGGAGGTAGAAGAAAATGCTTTATGGAAGCAGCAGTGTTACAGCTCTGGCCATGATCCCGCTCTGTGACTGCTCCTACAGAGCAGGGCTGCACCATAGGCAGAGAGTAGCAGCTCAGGGCAGTTTTGCAGTTATATTTATACCTACTTTTATTTACATATAGATTAAGGAGTCATTTGCAGAGAAATTTCTAGGAAAGGGGTAGTAACTTTTGGATCATTGGGTGATTGCTATGAAAAGGGGCGGTAACTCCTGGGTGTTGTTCCTGGTGTTGTCATGGCAATGGTAAACTGATGTGGCACACTGGTGGGCATGTCTTTTGGAAAGCTACTTCTGCTCCAGCCCTGTTTTAGCTAGTCCTCAATTTGATCTGGTGTCCGAGCACCTCCAAAGTTTCGTTCTGCCTCCTACCTCATTTTTGCCTAAGGAAAAATTAATTCACAGAGAGACGGAGAGGATTCAAGGCAGGAGGTGCAGTAAAGGGGCTTAGGTGGAAGATATTGGGGAGAACTGGCAGCACTGAGCAAGGCCCCAGGCTGCTGAAAGGGCTCATCTTGACCATTTCTCACTTGGCACAATACTTAAAATATTCATGTTTATCATTTATACCACTTACTATGGACTGAACTGTGTACCCCACCCAAAAAAAAAAACTGACTATGTTGAAGCCCTAACTCCCAATGTGACTGTAATTGGAGACAGGGCCTTAGAAGATAATTAAGATTAAATGAGGTCATAAGGGTGGGGCCCTGGTTTGATAGAATCGGTGTCTTAAGAAGAGACACCAGAGAGCTGCCCTCTCTCCCCTTCTCTACATTCACGGACACATGCCAAGGAAAGGCCACGTAAGCACACAGCGAGAAGGCATCATCTTCAAGCCAGGAAGAAAATCCTTCATCCCATAGCAAAGAGAAACCTAAGATGTTGGCACTGTAGCTGCCCCTTCTAAAGAGAATGACTTAAATTAGTGCTGCTGAAAGTGAGAGATTTCATAATTAGGTACCCCCAATAGGAGCCTGGGCAGGTCTTGAACTAGGCCTAGGAGGACCCATCTTCTCAAATAGGGACTAATGCCTGAGCTGGGTACTCGGCTGACCCAGTCAAAGCTAGAAGCCAAGGCTCAGCAAACTGAGCGCTGAATTAGAAAAGTTTAGGAATTCCATTTCTGATGATTCTGCTCCTAGGAAGGTCAAAGCATAGCTGAGTGAGGTGGCAGGCACCTGTAATCCCAGCTACGTGGGAGGCTGAGGCAGAAAAATTGCTTGAACCCAGAAGGCAGAGGTTGCAGTGAGCCAAAATCGTGTCACTGCACTCCAGCCTTGGTGACGGAGCGAGACTCCATCTCAAAAAAAAAAAAAAGAAAGGTCAAAGCAGCCCTGTGAGCCTCAGTCAGGAGGTTTTTGGAAGGTGCGGAGCCCGGAAGCAGAGGAAAGGGCACTCAGCGGCCATCAGAGGTTTAGAAAATATTCCTGCTTCTTTAGAATTCATTCTCCCTGCACCTCTCACACATGCAGGCCCACCCATATCTTTTCACCCACCCAGCATCCTGGTATCCAGCACATCTCAAACTAGCCGTGCCCAGAAGTACATTCCTTGGGATTTTTAACCCAGTTTGCATGTCAAGAAAAGTTAAGTTGCAGGCCATCATTTCCTTTATATTTACCTCTTCTACTGGCCAGCGCCAAGCTGCTGGAGCTCCCTCCACAATAAGCCTCTTTTCTTTGCAACAGGAAGTGCCATATGGCCCAGCCTAAAAGGAGTGGTCCCTGAAGCCTCCTGGAGGAGCACCACCTGGAATTGGCTTTGGCATCTTCCTCTGTCCACCCGCCTTGCGCTGAGGGGGCTGTAGGGTGGGATCAGGCAGTCCCAGTAGAAGCAGGGGTTGGGGCCAGGGGAGTAGCTCTCACAAAAACCTTCTCTGTAGCTAGCACTGGCAGAACTGGGCCCATGTCTGCTAGGGAAAGACCAGGACCTTTCATCTAAAATAAACTGAATGGGACTAGGCATGGTGGCTCATGCCGGTAATCCCAACACACTGGGAGGCCAAGGTGGGAGGATCATTTGAGGTCAGGAGTTCAAGACCAGCCTGGCCAACGTGATGAGACCCTGTCTTTACTAAAAACACAAAAATTAGCTGAGCATGGTGACACGTGCCTGTAATCCCAGCTACTCGGAAGGCTGAGGCAGGAGAATCACTTGAACATGGGAAACAGAGGCTGCAGTGAACCAAGAGAGCACCACTGCACTCCAGCCTGAACGACAAAGTGAGACTCTGTCTCAAAAATAAATAAATAAAAAATAGATTGAATGTCCACTGCAAAGAAGACTAAATAAGTAAGTGGCCATGGGCTCTCCGTGAGCACTGCTGGGGTAAGGGCAGTGAGATTAGAAGAGGGAGAGCAGGGAGAGAGTCCCTCCTCTGTGCCTTGGTAACAGGGCAGCTTACAGGTCTATATTAGCAGCAGCTGAATAAGATTCTTCCCTCGCCCTTCAGTTCTCAGGCACCACCCAGTCGCCAAACCTACAGCCCTGATTAGAAAAGTCTCTGCCCGATTTGCCCTCCAGGTGGTGAGAGGCCGGCCAGGGCTATTCTGTGAAATTCCAGGCTTGTCTTGGCTCTAGTGCCGCTACACTACTCCCACTTCTCACTCCTTTAGATCTTCACACAAAGTCCTGAATTCCCTGCTAAAAGATGAAAAGCTCAGAGCGCACCTAACCGTGATAGACTTTCCGGCGGGAAGAAGAGACAGCACTGAGGATCAGGAGGCCCTCCCTCCTTCCATTCCCACCTTGATGAAAGCTGCCCACTGCTGAGAAGACCCACCTGTCTGTGGAGTCTGAGCCACTCCTGGCCTCTAATTTTGGCCAGAGAACAGCTATGTATGGGAAGGGCCCCTGGAGGCTGGAATGTCATGAGGTTAATCCCGCTATGGGGTCAGGCAGGCAGGAAACACCATGGAGGTGGGCAAAGCATCAGTCCTCTCATCCCAGTTCTCTCCTCACCATCTCACCAGGGGCAAAATTGTGGTAGGAAATTTGCATTCTGAGCAGGCAGTCTGAGACCACTATCAGACTCCAGTCCTCAGAGATTAAACAGGGATTCCATCCCCAGCCAAAACTCGATTTTCTGAACATAGGGTCCTTATGTAGCTGCTGCTTGGATCACCGTAGCAAATCCTTTTTTTTTTGAGATGGAGTCTCGCTCTGTTGCCCAGGCTGGAGTACAGTGGCACAATCTCGGCTCACTGCAAACTCCACCTCCCTGTTTCAAGCGATTCTCTGCCTCAGCCTCCCAAGTAGCTGGGATTACAGATGCCCACCACCACGCCCAGTTAATTTTTGTATTTTTAGTAGAGACAGGGTTTCACCATCTTGGCCAGGCTGGTCTTGAACTCCTGACCTCGTGATCCACCCACCTCAGCCTCCCAAAGTGCTGAGATTACAGGCATGAGCCACTGAGTCAGGGACAAATCTTTATACCAAAGGTCCCAGCCCCCCTGGCAATGTGATGGCTTCTGTCCTCTCATCAAGAGATGGAGTCTAGCACCCAGGGAAGCAGCTCACATATGTAATCCCAGCACTTTGGGAGGCCAAGGCAGGAGGATTGCTTGAGCCCAGGAGTTTGAGGCTAGCCTGGGTAACATAATGAGACCTCATCTCCACCAAAAAAAAACGTTAAAATAAAATAAAGAGGTGATGGAGTCTGTGTCTCCAGCCCCTTGAATCTGGGTGGTCCTTGTGACTTAGAGTGTGGAGGAATCGTTCTATGCGAGTTCCAGAGCCTAGGCCTCAGAAAGCCTTGCAGCTCCACCCTGCTCTCATGCCCTCCAGTTAGCCTAGCATACTCTCAGATGTGAAGCTACTTGGAAAGCCAAGGTGCCCCGGCCAGCCAGAACCCCCTTCCAGATGTGTGAATG
>NW_016107338.1:3347778-3350311 GCF_001604975.1 Cebus imitator
TTTTTGAGACAAGGTCTCTGTTGCCCAGGCTGGAGTGCAGTGGCACGATCTCAGTTCACTGTGGCCCCAACCTCCTAGGCTCAAGCAATCCTCCCACCTCAGCTTCCTGAGTAGCTGGGACTTCAGGCACATGCCACCACGCTCATTTTGTTTTCTTTTTGTAGAGACAAGGTCTCACCATATTACCCACACTGGTCTTGAACTCCTAGACTCAAGCCTCCTGCCTCAGCTTCCCAAGTGTTGGAATTACAGGTGTGAGCCACCGTGCCTGCTCTTCAATTAACTTTCTAAGACATGTTCAAGCAGCTAGTACTAGCCAGATAGATATACAGATAAGAAGAAATTAGGGGAATTGGGTCAGGCAATTATGAAGCCTGAGAAGTTCCACAACAGGCCCTCTGCAAGCTGGAGACCCTGCAATGCTGGTAGTGTGACTCAGTCCAACCTGGAAAGCATCAGAATCAGGGAAACCAACAGTGTAACTCTCAGTCTCAAGCCAAAGGGGTGTTGGGGAGGGGGCATGGTTACTGTAAGTCCTGGAACCCAGAGACCAGAGAACCTGGAATTCTAATGTCCAAGGGCAGAAGAGCATCCCAGCTCCAGGAGAGAGAGAGGAAGAAAATCATCTTTTCTCTGCCTTTTTTGCTTTATCCCAGCCCCCGCTGATCGGGTGGTGCCCACCCACACTGAGGATGCATCAGTTCCACTCAGTCCATTGACTCACATGCCAATCTTCTCTGGAAACACCCTCACGACACACCCAGAAGTAGTGCTTCACCACCGCTCCAGGTGTTCCTTAGTCTAGTCAAATTAACACCCAAACTATCACACGGCCCAATCTGCCTTCTCTCTTAGCAAAGACATTGTATATGAAAGTAGTTTTTTAGATTGTATGATCTATAAAAATGTTAGCTAATTATAGCATAACAAGACTAGAGTCCATACACAATACAGAATGCTAGTTTTGAGTAACTGTCTTTTGAGTCACATAGATCTTAGGTTCAAATCCAGGCTCTACCTTACCTAGTGAAGTAACCCTAAACTACTCAGCTTCTCTGAGCAGCTATAAAACGACCTCAGGTGGTAGTGAGCATCAGAGATAATGTGTGTAAAGTTCCTAGCAGACCACCTGGCTCAGGGCAGCTTCTATTCGTAATAAAACATAATAAATATTAGCTATTACTAATCATAGTTTGTTACATACATGGAAGTTAAACTCTCTTGAGAAGGATAAGCTGTCTAAGCGTTTATCTCAGGCAAGCCAAGCACTGGGGTGCTGAACAAAGTTGTAACTTATTGACCCTTCTTCTGAGACTCACCCCTCCCATCAGTACAACTCTTTTCCCTTCTGCATCACTTACCTCTTGTGAATTCCATATTTATTGAAGAATGTGCCACCTAGATCAGCCTTTCTCCACTTCTTAGGCGAGTTAGGTGTCTACCCACAAAGTTTGCCCATCCAAAACCTTGACCTCACAGTTCCTCGACATCCTCATTTTCCCCTCAGCCACCTGTCCCCACAAGCATACCCTGAACCTTGTCACCTTGCCAACTCAAACATCCCACTGCAACCATAACTCCCTCACTTCCCAGCCTGCTTGGCCAATTATTCACACCACGGCCATTGTCAACCTTTTTGAAACCTTGATTCCATCCGCCTTTTTAACCATTAACTCCCTTCTGTGTTACTTCCTCTCTTTATAGCTGTAATTTCATATTCCATCGTTTCTATCACACTCCTGCCAATATCCTAAGATACCTTTTTCCTCTATTCTCTTGTCACACCTATTTGGCAAAACTCCAATGCTCTATAAACCCATTGATATACCTTCTCTGTGTCTAGGATGGGCACTTGAAAGGTGCTGAAGAAATTGTCCAATGAGTAGAATTGTCCTACAACAAATTCATGATCATCAACCTTAGGCAAGCTCTCAACATTGCTTTAAAAAACTATTTTCTCTGGTCAGCTCTCTACCATAACTATTTCAATTACTCTCCACTTTCCTCAAACTTATCCTCCCACCTCCTCCCACAAGGTCAGCAGATGAACTTGCCTCCTATTTAACAAAAGATGATTAGAGTTTAGGGCTAAATCGTGTGTGTGTGTGTGTGTGAGCGAGAGAGAGAGAGATTGTGTGTGTGTGTGTGTGTGTGTGTGTGTGTGTGTGAGAGAGAGAGAGAGATTGTATGTGTGTGTGTGTGAGAGAGAGAGATTGTGTGTGTGTGAGAGAGAGATTGTGTGTGTGTGTGAGAGATTGTGTGTGAGATTGTGTGTGTGAGAGAGACAGCTTGTGTGTGTGTGAGAGAGAGAGAGATTGTGTGTGTGTGAGAGAGAGATTGTGTGTGTGAGAGAGAAATTGTGTGTGTGTGAGAGATTGTGTGTGTGAGAGATTGTGTGTAAGAGAGATTGTGTGTGTGTGAGAGATTGTGTGTGAGATTGTGTGTGTGTGAGAGATTGTGTGTGTGTGTGAGATTGTGTGTGTGAGAGAGATTGTGTGTGTGTGTGAGAGAGAGAGAGATTGTGTGTGAGAGA